>NC_134352.1:10543201-10703201 GCF_964195595.1 Calonectris borealis
CCAATGGGAACAAGAAAACCTGTCTTCCTACACTGCACAGTGCAGGCAAGTAGTAAAATTCACCAGGTGGAGGCAGCCAAGGAAAGACACTGAACAATGAGTCTGGATGTGTTCACTCAGACTTTCCACTTTTCAGTTGTGCCAGGACAGTGGTAGTGCATCAATACTAATGAAGTAAAACACACAGCAATTTGCTCTGCTCGTATCTTGTTAAAAAGCGTATTCCTCCTGCCCAGTGTGAATCTCACAGCCAGGGGCAGGATACGGCCACAAGGGGAACTGCTGCGATGAGGGAAATCATCACTTCCACTGCAGGAGCGACTTCTCCTCCAGAAGGAAAATAAATCATTGAACCCAAAGGGCAAGCCCTGAGATTTTAAAATACGCACACACACACGGGATTCATACCTCTCTGTTTCATAAAACCTGCCGAAGTGGTTCCAGGTTTTTGCTTCCCCTATCTTAATCTTCACAGTATTATCCCATGTAAATACTTCTGCACCAGTTAAATGGTCTGTAAACTAAGCTAATCAAACACAGCTGAACAGTTTAATCAGTATCTAGGAGGTCAGCAGAGGTGAAGACAGTTTTAGAGATGCCTGACTGGAAAGAGGTCACTTAGCTTTACAGAGTTAACTATCCAACAGGAAAGTATTGAATGTTAACACACACACACACACAAAATTAAATTGCAATGGTTAATAGTGCATATCTTTGCTATATGGCTCCGAGCTGCTATTTTTCCTTGACTCCTGGCTAGACCAAAGCAAATTTTAACCATCTTTATGAGACTGTTCAAATGCATACAGCAAATACAGTGCGTTAAAGCAGATGCAGCATATTGAAGAGAGCTCAATTAAAGTGTCGAATGTTTCTTGCAAATAAAGGGCTGGGTGAATAACCACCCTCCATATAAATTGCCTGATGCTTTATTCCAGTAATGCTCCACTACGTTGTCAAGCTGTTTCAAAACATGACTTATTTGTGATGCTCAGTATAATGTATTCTCTTGCAGTCCAAAAGAAATTGTAAATCCAAATTTTAAAATTTTTAATTTTTTTCTCTGCCAGGCAGCCTTTTTTCTCATACATGTGAATGCATTACAAAGAAGGGCTGCTGTACATTTCCATATTGAAATCAGTCTCATTTTTTCCGAATAGATTATCTAATCAAACAAAAAACCTATCTGAAAGAAAAACATATTCACAGACAATTTGGGCAAAAATATAGAAAAAAAAATGCATGGAAGTTAATTATCTACTAAAATTTGCAAGCATTAATTGACTAGTGCTTCTGTTTCTGGGAGGATCACTCACCTGTGTTTTGCTAGATTGCACCATAACATCTAATATGTTATAGGACTGAACCCTTCGAGTATTTATGGTAAGCAAGTAACCGTGACCAGGCTAAGACAAGGGAAAAAAAAAAAATACATACTGCAGATTTATGTATATAGCATATATAATTTTCTGGCTTTCTTCACTCACCCCCACAATAACCATCTTCTCTCCCTCAAATCAAGACAGATTTGTAAAATCTGTCTGCCAAATCAAGTCTGCTAAAATTGCTAGTATTCACACATCTGGCACAGACTATGCCAAGCACTTTAAGAACAGTTTCAATTGTAGTTTACTGGTTGCACAATAAATGCGTGCCTCTTGGGTCTAAAAAATTTAACGCTGAGTCTGTGAGTAACAGCTCAGTTTTTAAAAAGGCACCCTTGATTTTATAGTTACAGACAAGAAGGTTAAAAGATGCTTTAACTAAAAAAGAAAAAAAAAAAAGAAGCCAGACATGATTTTTCCCCCTAACAAAGCTAAAAAAAGACAGTATGAAATCTAAATTTCAGAAAGGAAATACTCACTTTCCTGGATAAACACACAAAAAAAAGACTATAAAAAGCTTTCAGTTACAATAAAATCTGAGCAGATATTTAACCTCACAGCGTAGAGTGGCATGACCTGGTATAACTATGGGCTGCTGTAGGGGGACAATTCACATGATGGGGAACAGAAAATGTTCCACTGAATGAGTACATCGACATCTTCCATGCAAAACTGGCTCAACAGCAAGGATCAAAATCTCACAAATTAAAAAAAAGTGTCAGCTTCTACGTTTTGAGAATCGTTCATTAATTTTGTTCCATCCTGCAATATTTTGCAAATTCTAAGCTATGACATTTGGAACGTTACCAGCTAAAATATGTTGGCTCCTTATGGTGTGTTGCAGCGGATTTTGCAAACTATCACAGGGCGATGAGGGTTTTCTCTACAGCTTCAGGAGAACACTTAGCAGAGAACATAAATACATCCTCTCCCCTCCATAGACTGCAGAGACACCAGAAGTATAGAAATTACAGTCAGCGGCTTCAGGTTTAAGGAGAGGAAACAAACAGAAAAGTTAAGAAAACACTAAGCGCATGCAAAAAGCTGATCTTTCCCTAATTTTGGCTGTCATTCTGGAAACTCCCTGTGCACGACCGCATGGAAGCATCTGATTGTAGCCCAGATAAGGTGTAAACACCATACTAGCGTGCTGTTCAAAAAAGGGAGGAGGTGTCTAACTGTTCAAGCACTTTCCTACACCGGGACTACTTCTAGGGAGGTGTCGGTAACCGTGACAAGGACAAAGCTGAAGATATGCCAATGGAAAAGCGTTTTCATTTCGCCGCGGCGTTTTCCTCTTCATGCCACTGACATCCCTCCGCGCGCCCGCTCACACATCGCAGCGGGCCACGCTGCTCTAGGTTACGAGGCGGTGCTTTGCAGTCACTTGCAACTTCAGACAGGCACCCTTTCTCCCCCCGTTATTTCCTATGAAAAAAATGGAGTTTCTGGTTGTCTTCAGCCCTATTGGGAAACATCCATTACACTATTGTTACAGAGAAAAACTTCCTACAGACTAGGGGTTTAATCACGAAAGAAAAATCACCAAAAATTAGGGCTCCTCCTAAGCAGACTGACAGTTCCCCGCTCCCTGCTGACAGACACTCATGGAACCTGGTTGTGAGGACTTCTCATGGCAGCATCCTCGCAGGTTATCCCAGAGCTTTGTGAGCCGCCTTCTCAGAGAGCACATTTTGATGCCTAGCCCTGACCTTCCCTCCTACTGAAAATTATTGTTTCCTGTCCCATCCACCTTGGCCATGGAGCAAAGTTACTCCCTTCCCCTTTGCAGAGCTTTTTTTTTTTGCTAAAAAAAAATTTGGCCAAAAAATTGCTACCCAGCTTGTAATTTCAGCATTTCCCTAATCCTACCACAGAGCTGAACCCTGCGTTTTACACCTCACACCCTGTTGTCTCCAGCCCAGATCTCCAACCCGTTGAGATGATTTTGAAATCTGATTCTGTGCTGCCACGTCTTTGCGGCTCCTTCCGGCCTCGTGCTCCGCGCAGGTGGAATACGGAGGGAGGTGCGTTATTCCTTCCACTCTATCATTCCGGAAAACACTGGGTAGGACCGGGAGCAGGACAGATCCCAGCAGAACTACAGCTCCCTCACCCCGTAAGTCAGACACCTCTCTGTGAGACCTATCTTTTCTCTCTCATCTGACTACAGAATAGAATATGTATGATAATAATAATAACGTATAACAATAATTAAAAACATATATATCATATTAATATAAGAGATCATAATATATTAAACAATACAGAATACATAATAATACAATATCAAAATAAATTATATTATTTATATGTAGTACAAATATTATATATGTCCAGGACAGTTTATATTACATATATATTTATAAATAAGCACAATTTTATATTTGTATATTATTATTATTTGTATATGATACATCTTTATATATTTATAGAATGTAACAGCACTTATTTTGAGACACTTCTGGGCAAACTGTTAAGTGATTTCCCAAAACAGCTTGTAAACCACAGCCCTTGACCATGTGGAAATTTACCTCCACAAAATAAATGGCTGGGGTCAGCAGAGGCATATTAGAAGTTCTGCTTTTTTTTTTTTGGGGGGGGGGGGGCGTGCAGGGGCAGGGGACGGCATTTGACACCCGCAGCCGAAACAGCAGAACCCAACAGCAGCTTTTAACAGCAGCAGCTCCCTTGCTGGCAGGCCAGCACACCTCCACACAGGGGAGAACGCTGCTTTTAAATGCTGCTACCTGTAAAACTAAAGATGTTCAGTGATGAGGAGCAGAAATAAGCGTGGTGTCTGGCTGTTAGCCATTTCACAGCTTTCCACTGGAGATTTCCCTTTAAGACGGATTTCTAACCCGCCACTTGTTCCAGTTAGTTTTATTCTGTTTGTCACACCAGCCAGCAATCTTTAAGGCAGGATGGGTTAATACGCAGTTAAGTACCACAGGTCATTCAGAGGCTGCTTCTGGCAGAGCACAGAAAGAATTTCAATGTAAACTCCTAGACCATCAGCGGTTTTTCTTTTCTCCAGCCTTAACCCATGACAGGATAGCTGAAATTTGAAATTACTAAATTCAGTTGCTGCCAGCTTTACACATATTTTGAATAAAGCTGCTATAGAAGATAATTATATCATGGATACCTTTCTTGTCTATTTCTTTTCTTAAGATGCAGCTGTTCATAGGTGAAGTGACTAAACAATAAAGCTTTCAAACTATAGCGTTGGTGACTTGAAAAAAGAAAACTACTTCTCATCTAGTCCAGCTGCCAAAGCTAAGCAACATGTGTGTTTGGATGTTTGCCCACTGCTATATGTTTATGTTCCTGTTTTTAAAAAACATTTTGGAGGTGTTTTTTCGCCTGATTGTCCACACTGACCAAAGACACTCACTTTACTGAAGGTCAAGAGGAAAATAATAGGACAGACCATACAAAAAAGGGTGGGAAAATTGATTAAGTAAACAAAGCTGGAAAGAAAAAGGGAGAGGCACCTCTTCCCTCCCCTTATCTCTTCCAGTTATCTTAGGTACTATTTATAAACCACGTATGTAAAATATTTTAGGTACAGTGACTGTTTTTTAAAAATAATTACTTTGAACTCTTGCAGTGGAAATAAAAACTTGCAGAAGGTCACAGTGCTCGCTCGGTGAATACCATGAATCTAATCCTGTGATTTCACACTTACAGGAAAACTTTTGTTCCTGTAACTTTTCACAGGACTAAAACCCTAAGATGCCTGGGTCCAACAGGACTCATGTGATGTCTCTGAGCTAACATCAGTCAAGTGAACAAAAGCTTGCAGATCCTGCCTGTTGCTAAACAATAAATAAGAAAAGGGAATGGAGCAATATGAAGAAACTCTCCAGCAGTACAAGGACTGTGATAAAAACTGGCAGACGAGAAAATGTGGGAAACACCTGTAATTGAGAACAGCCCCCAGATGATGCAAAATAACTTACTTTTTTGCACACACATCAGTCAGACACAAGATCTGAGATGGGTCCTTCACCATACCCTTCTCAGAAGAAAACACAATATTGAAAGTTATCTGCTTATATCCCATCCATGTATGTACGACTGAGGCTAAATTGCAATACATTCTCACCACGCTGAAGGCATCTATTATTTTATTTCTGTTTCCATTTTGACTGCTTGAGTTTGGACAGTCATTTGAACAAGACCTTTTATTTACTTCAGGGCCCAGAATCACCAAACCAGAAAAACATAGACAATCAGTGGCCAGCCAAGGGTTTCATTAGGGAATCTGTGCAGTGTACTCGTTACCATGGAAACGAGAAAGGGCTGGCATAGTGTAATTTCTGTCTTGCAAGAGAATTCACCAACCCTGCCAGTAAATAAAGTTCATAAATCAACAAATCAGAGCCAAGGTCAAGTAACTCAAGATGAAGCAGTCGTGGTCCATGGGTCTTCTTCATTATTAATAGTACTAAGGTATAAGTCTTTCAAGTTCCTTTAGGCGATTATACAGATCCATCATGGAAACATTTGACTCAAACTAAGACACCTTTTTGAATATTTTTCACAAAAAAGGAACAAGAAAAGCCGATAAAAATTTGCACTACTTTAAGTCACTAACCTTCATCTCACCCCATTTTACTTCACAGAAAGGTGTGCAGCAATAACCTTTGAAAGCGGAGCCTTATGCTCAGCTAGTTACACTTGAATTACCAGATGCATAACAATCCTCGAGAGGACTAATTGCCATATACGTTTCTGTGAAGTGCCTTACAAACAGTAGTTAATTTTCGCACCACCTCTGTGAGCTGTGCATGGATGGGTTATCACTCCCAGAGCGCAGATGTGGAAAAACAGTGGCACCGAGGAAATGAGTGCCAAGGTCTGCCCACACTTAAGACTCTCAGACCTCTTCTATCTGCATTTTATAACTAACAGGGAAGGGAGGCAGAGAGGCACAAGGTTGGGAGACTGAAAATACCGAAAGATGGCACTGCCCAAACTCTGAGAGTCTCCGCTGTGCAGGAGCGCGGGGACGCGCAGCCCAGTCAAGCTGGCACCAAGGCGAGGATCGGTGGCCACTTAACGAAGGTGCGCCTGGTGACTGCCAGGTGTGAACTGTGAACGAAGCGAACCGCTACCACTTTGGGAACTCGGTGACTATAAATCCGTTATCATCGCGTGAATGAAACAGAATTATACTGTGCTTTTGAAACTTTCAGTAAGTTCAGTTACAGGAAACTTCCTGGTGTTGCACAGAGACTACCGGTGCATAGATGCATCAGTACAGGAGCAACATCAATATATATTTGCTTAAAAAACAAAACAAAACAAAACACTAACTTGTTACCAATGGCTAGAGAAGTACTTGAGCTGTTACAGCTTTTCCACGAGTTTTATGGTACCTCCTGGAAACCTAGCTATTTTAGTGGAATACAAAGAAGACCTATGTTACACTCTTGAGATGAGTTACTGGCAACACCAGAAAGAGTAACTCCACTGCGTCGCTCTCTCACAACAAGCTTTACACTGCATGTAAAACCATCTATTATCCCCTGAACACTTTGTGTTAATGCTTAGTTCCTTTTTGCCAATTCTTATCTCTTTATTACTCATTTGGGTGCGAGGTTTTTAAACCGTCAGGTTGGTTTGTTAGTTTACCTATAAAGGACTTCAAAGAGCTGATAAACTTGAGCACAAGGTTGAAAAATAGCTTTTTGCTGAAAGCCACAGGCAGAGGGGGAAGAGGGGCTGTGGGCATCACTCAGCCAGGTCGCGTGCCAGGTTCAGCACAGGACAGCAGGTGAGTGCACGAACCGTGTGACTTCTGACTTTGACGTCTGTGTGGCTTTGGAAGTGGGCAAAAAAAGGTTTAGCCAAGCCTGAAATGACGTTTGAAGAATCAGCCTGAGACAACTGGCAGATCTGACCCCCAAGGCAGTTTTACTTGGCTGCTGGTAATGCCAGTCAGTTGGAAGCAGTCTGAACCGATGCACATGTGCTGTGGGGCAGGCGTGCAGCCCCAGCGTGGTGCTGGCTGGGGTGATTAGATTAATTGCAGTACCACACGAGTACAGCCCTGTTGGTCAGAGCTCTGAATTACATGGAGGGGAACAGAAGCAGCCGCGGGGGGAAACAGACACTGGTCACTCCTGACCTGAAATGACCTTTTGGGGTTACTCTGTTTAAAGAAGAAAAAAAGTTAAGAAAAACAAGCCTAGTCCCTGTCCTGAAAAGTTGTCATCCAGAATGTAGCAAAGGGATATAATAATTTGATTTATGCAAATTCTCACTGCTGCTAAGAGGCACACTAAGGGCTTGGTCCCATTTCTCTTCAAATCAACAGAAAAAAGGAAAAACGTTACTGTCCCCGGCAGTTCACTGTCAAGCTTTAGCATCTATCACAGTTTTAGCATTGCAGAACTACTTGCAGAGGTTGTATTTCTGAGAAGGATAGTGGGGGAATGGCAGAGAAGGCAGGCAAAAGCAAACTTCATGGATTAACAATTCAAATGTTGAAAGCCAGGCATATACGAGGACTTCATCTTTACTCGGCGTATTGTGTTTCTATGACAGATCTTCATTCACTCGAATGGAAGCAGCCTTACTCTACATCTAGTACTACTGAATAACCAGCTGTGTTCAGGGGATATTTATAACCATTAACACTGTAGATGGAAGGTGAGTTTTAACGTATGTGTCACAGTTATTCCTTTGGCTGGAAAGTGGCTCTCTTTCTGACAGCCGGAATTAAATTGCGGAAGGCTTAATATATCTCTCCACCGTTTTCACTCTTTTCCTTTGCACTTAACCATCTTTTTCAAGCTTGTTTCACAGTTTTCTGGCTTCCCTTATCGCTCCTGCCTCATCTCGGTGACAAGCCAAGTTTGCGAGGGGCTGCCTTTCCCAGCACGCACCCCACTGCCTGCTCGGGCTGGGGGCGAGAGGACCCCCCGGCACCCCCCTACCATTCTGCGGGAGGTGCCGGGGGGGAGGGAGCTGAACCCTCGGGGGGGGGCCCAAACCACACCGCCAGGCACTGCCCCTCTGCCCCCAGCTCGGCGCAGCTGCCAGACCCCAGGGTCCCCAGATCGCAGCCCCCAGACCCCAGAGTCCCCAAACCCCCCTCTCCGGCTGCACCCCCCTCTCCACCTCTATTTCAGCCCGGGAGCGAGGCGGGGGGCAGGAAGGGTCGCTTTTCTTTTTGCAAGAGGATGCAACGGGGGGGTGGGGGAGTGACCCCGCTTCCTATGCTGTGCCAAACCCCGACCCCCCCCAGGCACTCCTGCCCCCCCACCTCCCCCTGCAGCGGCACCTCCGGTGCAGCACGGGGGGGCATAACTCCCCCTGCCACGGCACGCTGCCCCGCGGAAAGGCGGGGGGCCGGGGGGCCGCGTATCTGCCCGGGGAAGCTTCCCGGAGAGCCCTCCGCTGCGCACAAAGAGAGAGACGGGGGACATCGCCCGCCCCACCGGCGGGCAGCGCTGGATGCACGCACACACACACACACGCACACGCACACACGCGCGCGCACACGCACACCCACGCATGCACACACACGGTGCAGCCGGGCGGGTCACGTACCTGCAGGTGCCTGTCCGTGGGAGCGTGGGGCGGGGAGGCTGTGCAATATCGCCTGTATTGCATGGGGGGGATTACCGTGATATTGCTCGGGGGCTGGGGAGGGGGGGCTGCTCTGGTCCCTCCGCCCCCTTCCTCCTCCTCCTCCTCCTCCTCCTCCTCCTCCTCCTCCTCCTCCCCCTCCCCGCCGCCCGTGTGTGCGCGCTGCCCTGCGCGCTGGTACTCCGCGCCGGAGGAGGCAGCGACGGGCTCCGGCTCCTGTCAGCTACCGGAAACCGGCGCCGGCCGCACACACCGCAGGAAGTGTGCAACGGCAGCCCGCGCAGGCCGCCCCGCACACCGGCCCCGCCGCCGCCCGCGCTGCCGGCAGCGGCCCCCGCCATCGCCCCCGGGCCGGGCTGCGGCCGGTGCGAGGGAGCGCGGCCGAAGGGCGGCTGGGAGGACGAGCGAACCGGAGGCTGTCCGGAGGAGACCCCAGCGCCTTCTGGCGTGGCACAAGGCGGCGAAACCCCACGGGTGATGGACGCCGCGTGGGAGCGGGCACGGGGCGTTGCTTCACCTGCACTGCCGTGGGTAGCGGTGTTTACCCCTAAAAACAGGGAGAGGAGCGCGTGCACACAAACCCAGGATGTGTTCACAGGGAACATTTTCAACTGACACGAAATCATGTAATCTAATTGTTCTGATGGAGATCCGTCGACTTACACCAGCTGAGTTACTCGAAGTAGCTGTGTCCAAACGACTGCTGCTCAGTTGTTTTGTGCAGATACAGAGAGAAGCAATTTACTGTTACTTCACTTTCTTGCATGACATCATCAGTACAGCACCATGTGTTTATTAATTTTATGTGGGGTTGATACATATGCACGCATATATGTGCACTCCTCCCTCGTCTGTATATAGGAGAACAAAAATGGCGATTTATCTGTTGTGAAAACTGCGACTTTCTTGATTTGTCTGCCAGTACAGATCTCAACAGCACCATTACTTATATTAGGAATTTTTTGCAATTAATCATGGGAGGGCTCACCACGTGCTTGCAGCATTTTCTCTGGGTGTTGGTTCTCCCACAATAAGCGAGGCGCATGCCAAAGCAAACTCTGCTCATCTCCTCAGTTGGGCTTTTTTCCCTGCCTTCTTGCATCACTCCAGAAGGAGACAGGCCTGGCTGCTGCTGGGAGAATATCAGCCTTCCAAGCCGGCTGCTTCATGCCCCAGAGGTTTCCTTTCCTCATGTTGCTTATGCCAACATTTGCAAAACTTGAATGGGCTAACACATGCTACTAGCTACGATGGCAACAATGCTTACGCAAGAGTATAATGGAGGCAATCTGGAAGTGTATTCGTGCCAAAAATAATGCTCTTTCCGGGTTTGCCTGTGATGCAGCAGGGGAATTTGGTAGCAGCGTTAACCTCGCCTGGGGAAGATTGCCATCCCTTCTGCTCTTGTTATTTTCAATAAGATGTCATTGTCACTGCAACTCAGCAGAGGTCTTTAACATTAAGGGTTCAGTGTTAGACTCCTAAAGATGGAGAACCCTAAATGGAAGAAGTAATTACTCCAGGGAGTAAAGGGAGAGTCTGCCTCCATCCATAATGATCAAACACATGACACCCAGCTGCCACATCTTCTCACTTTTAGTGCGGGGACCCGGAGTCAAAGCACTGGCAACACCAAGGACAAGACCACCACCTTCCTGGACTCTGCTGTGTCCACAGGCTCCTGCCAGGAGCTGGCATGGGCTGCTTTAAGGGATATGCCCGTGCAGCACCCATCGGGCCATGAAACACACCTCCTGGGCAGAAGCTGCACGGGGCGTACAGTTTAAACCAGTGCTCTGTGTGCCTCGGAGGTGGGGCTGCTCAGCTCTCTTCAAGATCGAATAGCTACATTTTCGCAGATTACGGCAATAAGGAATTCCTGAAGAGGAGAACTGCCTTCTAAACAAACACTCCTCGTCTCTGGGGGCCTTAACACCAGGCACATCATGTGCACTCAGGCACCAAAGGGGCTTGCTTTCGCTGCCAGTCTTCAATCTTGTTGTTTGCCTCCTTTCTGCAGCAGAGGAGCTGACTCTGCTAGCCATAACTTCTGTGTAGACTGCTGAATTGCACGTGAACTTGCTTTTTGCAGTTGACTTTGCAGAGCACTTGGAAGCAGTCTGCAAGCCACAGTTTGAAAGCCATTACGTGTCTTACTTATATGGCTTCTTCATTCTCATTTCTGATCCCTCCTTCCTTTCTCCCAACTACTTTGCATTTTTTCTTTGCTTTTCTCTTTTTCTCTCATTCTCTTCTGTGGCAGCAGGACAAAGTAGTCTCAAAACCTGCCCTCCTACCACCTTCTCCCCCCACCTCTTTCTACTCTTTCTTCACTTCTTCATCGTTAGGAGCAGCCCCAGGTCAATGCTGTGTCTACACTCGTTAATTAAAAAGAGGGTTTGAAAATGCTTCTCAAACCTCTGACGTGGTTGCTTGGCTATTGTGCCCTATTATCATCACAGCGTTGTATAGAGGGCTGTAATTGCATCAGAGGTTTCTAGTTCGTGTTGTACGCACAGCCGAAAAGCTCAGCTAGCCTAGTAATGTCACCAGCACTTCAGCACTGAATTGCAATTTTAGATGAACTCATTTTAGCTCACTGCCTGTATTAGTAGCTGCGCTGGAAGGGCAGCAAGCAGTGTGTGCTGATGTTCCTGCAAAAGCAAGGTTTTCTCCGGGAAGGAGAGCTGCTGGTGTTGACTTAACAGGACCATGCTGGCCGCTGCAGGGCGGGTGGATGGACAGACTGCCCTGCCTCTCCACAGCCGAGGGACTGCCGCGGTGAGGTGGTGTTATTGCTGGTCATTTCTTCTATTCCTCACTTGACATAAAACACATGGAGGCAGAGCTCTGACTGTTGGCATGGACACCTGCTGGAGGTGCTAAGCATCTCTTCATAGGTGGTCCGCATGCTCGGAGGAGACAGCAGGGTCCTGTCATTAATGCAGTGGGCTGAGAAAGAAGGTATATCACATCCTCATCCCAGACCTAACATAGACTTTCTTCTGCGACCTTGGGCAACTCACTAACCTCTGTTTACCCGTCTGTGCCATGACCATTTATCAGCCTTATCAGGCTGTGTGACAAGGAGGAATTTGCTCACTCCCCAGTGCCAGGAAAACTACTGCTGGTGGTGCTCAGCAGAAGCTCATGCTCTCTCCTCCTGAACCGCTGGGCAGCCTGTTGGATACCTATTAGCTATCCCGCTAACACCAATGCCACCAGTAGGCCAAAAACAGTGGGCAAAGGCAAAAGCATCCCAGATCCCACAAGAACTGCGTCGTCTTCAGGGAAAGACTGGCTGGACCAGTAGGCTGTGAAATAGGACGTACAAGTTGCCAAACAGGAGGGAAAGGAATCACTGCCCTCCTGTTTGGAAACACCTGCCTGTCTGCTTGAAGAGAGGTCTGATGGTCACGGCAAGTGACAGCTACATCAGAGCAGAGATGCCACCACCTCACAGAAAACACGCGGACACCCAATGACCACATGGGTTCATTATGAACCTGCTCAGCTCCCCCAGCATCCCTCCAGCACCGCATTGTTCAAGCAGTAACAGAGCGGAGCTTGGCTTTTCCCAGGGACGTCCTCTGTGAGAAGAGACGGGTACCGACTCACATCGGTGGCACGGGCAAGGGCTGTTCCCCTTTGTGCAGGACTGGCAGGTGAGCTGGGATTCATGCTGAGAGGTTTGTGTCTGCTGCCCAGCTCTGCCCTCCATTTGACCCAGGCAGCAAGGAAGCAATTAATGAGTCACATCCCTACAGTTTGTGCCCCAGCCGTGCTTGCTCGCTCCTGCCCAGTTGAGCAGGGTGTGCCAGCACGCACATACACTCTCCATCAGCCCTCACGAGCGGTTGTGAACCTGACCCTGTGCCAGAAGCTTTGTTTGCCAGCTGAAACACAAAGGCGAATCAGCACCCCTGTGAAATCCCCCAGCTCTCCCAGCAGGAGGGAAGCTGCTCTGGGAGGTGCTGAACAGGCTGGGAGGGAGACAGGGGCAATCAGAAAATACTTCTGCTTTTAGCAGAAGGTTGCCCATATGCTAGGGACCACAAGAGCGTCTGGGATGAGAGTGAAAGACGAGGAAGGCCAAGAATGATGCTTTTGACCACACGTAGGTTTTAATCAGGACTGACTGCATTACAGGAAGAGGGGCAGGATCAGGCCACTGCCACACCAGGCTCTTGCATCACTTCACCACAGGTTGCCATTGGCATGTCTCCTCCGAGGCCTGCTGATCACAGCTGGCACCAGCCAAATGCAGATCACGAACCAGTGTCTCCTCACCGTAGGAATACTTTGCTATGTTTTTCAAAGGTATGTTCCTCAGAGGAACATGTGCCCAACCAAACTAGCTCCTGCAGTGCAAGAAGTTAAGCTACAACCACTTTTGAATCAGGAAAAATTTCTTGCACAGCCAGTAGCTTGCTGAAGAAGGCAGCCCCTTGAGACAACAGTGTGAGTTAAAAGAAACGTCTTCCTTTTCAGACTTCATTTGCTGTGACCCAAGAAAGATTTGACCCCATCAGTCAGCCGGAGCATGGAGAGAGTAATATCTGGGTCACAGAAGAGCTGCAATGCCTGGCAGAACCTTGTGGTGTGCCACGCTGCCTCCTCTGTACCACTGTGAGGGGAGCCTGTTTTAGGCAGCCTTCCAGCGCGCAGGCAGACAGCTGGATCTGCACTGAGACTGCCTCCAGCTGAGTCAAAGATACGAGCACAGAAAATCCAGGGAGCCAGCTTCCCACCCCAGATGCCCGTGCGTCAGTCTGGAGCACTCCTGCAGTCCCCTCTCAGAGGACTAAACACAAGGTAGACCCACTCAGCCCAGCTCACGCACCTCTCCGGACGAAAGGGCTTGGTGAGAGGCCGGCGCCCGCAAGTCCGTGTTAATGGCTTGGACGAGGGGTGGGTTCCCTGGTGGGACATCAGTGCTCTGCAGGGGCAGAGCAAGAGGTGGGTCTGCGGGGCAGGTACAGCTTCCAGACACCCAGCCACGAGGACTGGAAGTCAAAGACAGCAAGGTGGGTGGCAGTTTCCTCCCTTCCCGCAGGAAGACAAGCGGTCTGACTTGCCAACTGGTGTGACGAGTGGAGGGGGTGTATTACAACACTCTCCTGTGATGCTGGGGGTTCGGCAGTAAGGAGGAGGAGTCCTTCTCTCATGGCCCGTGCAGAGGGCTTTGTATCCCTGAGTTTTCAGTAATAGTGTAGCAGAGCTACTCTGGTGTAGGCAGCACCAGAATAAAAACCATCGAGCAGGCTGAGAGCACCTTTGTGGACACCAGCTGTCTGGCACTATCAGGGACAGGACAGGGATGCTGCTGTTGGGAAGTTCGTGGAAAATTGCTAATAAAGAGAACAGAATACAGCAATGAATAAGATGTTTGCCTGTTGGGGTTTTTTTTAGGTTTCCTATAGAAAACATTGGAAGTTCAATGTTTGAAAGGTCAATTTGTTTACCCAGGCATGGCAAAGCAACATGATCCATTGGCTTAAGAGTGCTCCTTAAAGAGGAAGAGCAACCAGGCAACTTCTCCCTCACACCCCCAAACCTTCTCTTTAGGTAAGGGAAGTTTTTAAAAGCAGAGTCTGTGAAGCATCATATCCGTATTCCTGGAACATCTGTAATTAAATACACACAATATTTCAAAGCAAAGTACTGCTGGTTAATTTACCCTTCACTTAACCTGCCAGTCCAAAAATTACTTGTGTGGGCACTGCATGTTGCCATAAGATTTCTGTGACTTCTGGAGATGATTTCACAACAAATTCACCTTTGGTAGACTGTGGTGCTTCTGCTTTGCCCGTCCTTCACCACAGCATCTGGTTTCACCCTGCTCGACAGTACTTCAGCACTTGTAATGCTGCTTTTAACACTGACCCTACATCCCTGCTCCACAGGTCAGAAACCAGGGCACAGAGAGCTACAGGGATCCACAAGAGAGGAAGGCATGCTCCCTTCTGCGTCAATAACAGGGGACGCAAGCCCACAAGGAGCTTGATTTGAACAGGGAAGCTTGAGGACAGTGGTCTTCTGCTCCAGCTGCCTGCAGTAGATTGCTATGGTTAGGTGTTGCCCACACCGCTCTGCCTGACTGGGCAGGGCAGACTTGTGCAAGTGCTCAAGCAGACGTCTTTCTGGTCCTGTAGGAAACACCAGGCTGAATTAAAAGGGGCGATCAGGCAAGGAGTGTCCTGAGCTTGTTTCCTAAGTAGAAGGCAGCATGGGACAATCTGAGGAGCAGGGATTCAGCCATCACAATGCACTGCAAAGGTTTTGTCTTTTTCCAGTAATCGCTGATTAACAGAAGACTCCTGTCCTTCCCAGACTCCATTTGGAGATTCACAACTCAGCCTATGGCACACATGTGGACACCCGCATTTTCCTTTGGACATCCTGAAGAAACATGGGGGAATAAGTACCAGCACTAAAGACCAGCCGACTCACAGTGACCGGATCTGTTAGCATTGCAGTTAGCCATCGACTTTAAAAAAAAAACAAAAAAAGCAAAACACCAAGCTTCAAGTCAGAATTAAGATCAAAGTGAGTAAGGGTGTGTATTGACGAAATGCAAAACAGGTAACAGCTCACAAAAGCCTACACAGAGATGGTAGTGCCCAGGAAAAACACCCAGCCTTTGGGTCAGCTCTAAATTTTCTTCTTGCCCCATCTGGGGCCGCTAACAACCTGACAGAGGTACCTGTTAGTTTTCTGCTGGCCGAGACCTGACTGTCGTATTCAGCAGCCACCTTTCCTTCACGTGTGCATGATGCTGTAGGAAACGCTGAAGACAAATCCTGTCATCATGGGCATCATGAGGCTACTTCACATTCACACCCGCGCATATCAGAGCAGAATTAACTTCCTGCTGGTCCTTCCTTTGTTAGATTTGCTACGAGACTGCAACTAACAATTAGCAGTGACACAGAAAAAGGCATGTGAAGGTCAGCCCCCAAGGTGCTTTTGAAAATCCTATGCTACCTCACCAGAGGCCTGAAATACCCTTGAGAATCCAGCCTGTGCATTTTCAGAGTTGTCACCACACGACTCTGTTTTGTATGAAATTCCTGTGGATTTTAATTTAGTTTACTTTCCAGGCTCCTCTTGTCTGATATGGCTTCAGAGAGTCCAAGAAGTCTCATTTTCAGCCCTCATTACACTTTCACTACACAAAGGAAGCAGTTTCAGTCGCTTTTTCTTGTGGAAGGACAAATGAGGTTGGCAGTGCCCTCCGTGTGTAAATCAGACAGAATATGAACTGCTGCAATACAGAAAAGCTTCTGATTTCTTCAGTGTTTGCTTGGAAGACAGAGCTCTTACAAAAATGTTTTAAAAATTTAAAGAATGAGCTTCTTTCAGTATTGAAAATTACTTCTGCTTTAGGTGAATAACATAAATGTCTTACAGGCAAAAAAAGACTAACCTGGAAAATAAAAAATAGAGTCAGAGAAAGCCTTGATGAACTGCATACAAGGAGTATGGTACAGCTTCCCCAGAGCAGCCGTCTGCAAGAAAGGATTGAGACAGAAAAGGGCAGATCTGGAGTTCTCCGTTTCCTCTTTAACTTGCTAACAGCCCCTGTTTGTTTTGGAAAGACGCATAATGATAGTAGGGACACCTGGGGTTTTGGTGGAACAGGACCTATCTGTGGCAACAGCAGGCGAGTGTCAGTTGTTGGATGACAGAAATACACAGGTAAAGCAGAGCAATTTAAACAAAAGCCTGGATAATGAGTATGGTAAAAATCTATAATAACAGCTCAACAAGAAACCCACTTGAAAGAAAGCAGGGGACTTGGCAGTGTAAGTATGTGCTAATTATAGGATGGAGATTTGGCTGACATTAGTAAGAATGTACAGTGTGTAATTTCTGTATATAGGATAAGGACAATGGGCTGTTTTCTATGTCTAAGAAACCATGACACTTCGGTCTCCAGCCTGTGGCCTCAAGTTATTCCCTAATGTGCTTTACAACACAGAGAGTGGCTTTAGAACATAACTGGGCCTCGCTCGTCACTCCCTTGCATTGCTAGCTGTGAGTTCCTGGGTTCAGAAAAGGGGTAGTTTTCTATAGGCAACGAATGAAGGCTGTAGCAGACCCAGAGTGTGTCCATTTCTGTTCCCCTCTTCACGCTGATCTGTGAGGGCAGACCTGTTTTTTTGCGGGATGCCTTACAGAGCTCACAGTGCAACCACAAAAAGGTGGAGGGTGGGGAAGATATTTTTCTTCAAAGAAAATAAAATGACAGCAGCCAAGGTGGTAACTGTGAAGATGGGGCATTATTTACTTAGGGTATGTTCAGCTGTCACCATCACAGGAGCATTTATTCCTCTGGCAAAGAAAATAACCAAGTGAACCAACTGGGCTTGTTTCCTCCCAGCTTTGGGTAAGGCAACTACATTATTCTTTTATTCCCTCAATTTTTGGCCTGGTTAAACTTAGAAGTTTGAGAGACCTGAGTTTCAGCAAACAGATGTGACCTCAGGCACTTTGCTTTTACAGTAAAGTCTGGATCAAAAAATTCCCCTCTATCACGTTTAATTGTTTAGCGGAAATAGTAAGCTCTTAGCTTATAAAGAAATAGCTGACAACATCCTTCTGGGCAAAATATTTTTAATGCAGTATGAATTATATTTCTAGGAAAAAAATCCAGAACTCTGTACACTGGCTTTATGCTGTTTATTCTCCCAGTACCATATCTCACACATACTCACACACCATTAGGACAAAGATTACAACTGAATATAATGATATGGTAGTTGTCCCCCAAACCGCTAAAACTTTAACCATTGATGAAAAGGTATGTTCTGAGAGTTGATGCTCATGCCATGTGGTTCCTATCAATGGAAGAAAGTAAGAACACGGAAATAAGCTTAAAATTAGAGTTCACACTTAAGAAATTTAACAGAACCCACTTTTTCCTTCTTGCATAGAGACTGAGCTTAACCATAGAGCTTGAGCTTAACCACGCTGTGCAGAAACGGTGTGTGCACTTTCCTGCCTCCTTGGTTGTGAAGTTCTGATGTGCGGGCCTCTGAGTCCAGTCTTGCAATCACAACTTAATTGTATAAACCCTCTTTTAGCACTGAACAGCAAATGCCAGACACGTTAACTGCTGCACATACACAAGTGCTTTCACCTTTGCAATGCCAAGGGACGTCTGTGTGCACTTCTGTACCCAGCCTTTCACTTGCAGTTCTGCAGCTTTCCACCTGAGCTGCTGTGTCAGTCTTCTTCCCTTCTCCTTCCTATGCTGTTGCCTTTGTGTTGTTATCCTCATGGCCTTCCACTGCAAATCTCAGTATTACAATAGGTTCTCATGCAGAGCAATTGCTAACTGTCTGAGAATCCCCGCTTTCTTCTCCCTGTGCTTCCTACCTGTTTTGTAACTTTAGTTTACGTTAGGGGAAAAACAACAGTTAGCAAATAGAAAAGTGGATAATAGTCATATAAATATCCCGTAAGCATTACCAGCCATAAACATGCACAAAGTGGAGTGACCAGCATGCACCACTGGCGACTGATTAAATGTGATCCTGTCAGCACTGGCAGCATCATGTACAGGAACAACTAAGAGGGAGCTTGGCTGGGTCCTAATGCCAAGCACACAGTTAACACAGCAGAAAGCCTGACAAGAGTAGTTACAATAATCTTCCTCATCCTCACTGGATGCTGACATTGGAAAGGACACTCTTTTGGGAGCCCTATTGCTTCGTTTCTTGGCTGGCCACTGGGCAGTTTCGCCCTTCCTTCTCTTTCCGTTCTTTTTCCCCTGTGGTAACTTCAAGTTGATGTGTGGACCCCACTCTGTCCAGGGGTAAAACTCTGTGCAGGTAATCCTGTCTCAAGAGGAGCGATGATACTGTCCCCATACAGTTGGCAAGGTCCCTTTCCCTTCCTTCAGCATGAGACCCCTGTGGGAATGGTGGGAAGCAAAGCTACAGAGGAACAGCTACACCCCAGTAAAAAATACTGACTCTAAGTATTGTTGCTTGAGTTAGTTATATTTAGTTAGTTATTGCTTAACTTTGTTATATAAAGCAACATCTTATTCTAGGACAGAACGCTACACAGAACTAAGATTAAGCAACACTCCATTATAAGGACTGAGATTCAATGGTTTTAATTTTTGTCAAAGTTTTAAGCATTCAGGCCAATGTTCTTCCAAACCAAGTCTCTCTGACAACAAAGCATTAGTCTCTCACTGATTATTTTGGTGGGACAAATAAGCATGAGAAGTCCTGGCGCTCTGTCACCGAGAAGTACACCCCCACTCCTGCTCTGGAGCAGGGACTCTGTACCAGAGGCGAGGGAAGGGAGCTGCGAGCCTGCGAGGCACAGATGCAGGTTTTGCTGTCGCCGCAAACCTGCTTATCCCACCCCATCCCACTTCCGAACCCTGCTAAGAGTAGAAAAAGGCACCGATGCGCGGCTCCCCCTGCCGGCAGCGCGCGGCTCCCCCTGCCGGCAGCGCGCGGCTCCCCCTGCCGGCAGCGCGCGGCCGCGCCGGCGCCGTCGAGACGGGGAAAAGCGGCGGGCGGAGGGGCTGGAGCCGCGGAGGCGGGGGGGAGGCAGCGGCTCGGAGCCCTCGGGCGCCGGGGGCAGGGGGTCACGATTCCTTCGCAGCGTGCTGAGCCGTCGGTCCTGTTCGTGGCCGTCAGCAGCGTGCGGACAGTGCCTGCGTTCCGCACAGGCCTGCGAGCTGCTGCTTCCTTTCTTCCTCGGAGCTGTCACCCAAAGAACCTGTAGCTTTTTTTCTCCAGTTATTTGCAGTAACAGAACAGCCACAGTTTGTTCAGTCACTTCATTTTTATGGGCCTCCAAAGCTGTGAACTGAGCAACAGATTAAAAAGCAACACACTTCTGCCCTCATGTAAAAATCCCCTGCAGAACCCAAATACGCACGGTAATTCCTCCGCTACAGCACCCGTTGTAGGTCTTGTCCTAACAGTGCACAGCACACTGGCGTGTTTTTCAGCCATGTCTGTTTACAGCGGAAACTCCAGGAATGCCATAATATGAACATTCGTAGTGCAAGGATCAAATATCCCTAATACGCACACCACCAGGTCCCACAGGGCCCATCCCGTGGCGCAGCCACCCCCCCACTTACCCTAAGGTGAGGGGAAGGCAGCAGGACACCTACCCACATGCTCGTGATGCTGCCTGCGGGACGCACACTCATCCTGAGTCAAGTAGCGTAGTGTAAATACATTCAATTGAAAAACAGAGGTCCAAGTTTTCTGGTTTTCCTTTTTCCTGCTAATGAATTTCTTGTCCTGTTGGGTGTGAATCCGTAACCGTTTACACCAATCAAAGTGCTGGATGTGGTAGTTCCTGCCCTTCTCTCCCTGGCATGAGCAATTATTCATACAACCGCATCAGGGGTGAGGCACAGCCATGACCTGGCTGCCAGCAGCAATCAGTACCCCCCAGAGAGCACAGTGAGCTCTCGCTCTTCCATCATGCAAGCAACACTACTGATGTACCAGAGAGAGAAGAAACACCGTGGCCGGTTGGAGACAGGTTGTGCTGCTCTGGATCCAAGCGCTTTTCTTGTAAGGATGACACCTTTCTCTAGGATTACACGGCATCACAGTCCATCACCAAATGACATTCACAACTACCAACCATTTTGTGCAAGAGCAGTATTACTGACTACACAAGAAACCATTAACTATAGACACAGGCAGGGAAGCAAATAAGCACATTCTTAATACTGAACTGGATGCTGAACTGGAACACCTTTCCCCTCCCCCACACCCACAATCCTGAAAAACAAAATGCTTTAGCAGAAAAGTTCCACAGAAGGAAAAACTGCAAATGCATGGGGTTGATGATGAATAGGTATGAAATTAAACAATGTTTCTCCTGATACCCAAGTTCTTTGATCTGCTTCAGTTCTTGTAGTGTTACAGGACAGTGTTTGGAAATGTTCTTTGAATACCTCTGTTCACTTGAAAAACATTTTCTAGTATCTGTAGGTTTCAAAAGATGTTTCGTATTTTAAGGTGGCTCCCTAAAGAAACAAAATTTATGTGACCATATTTTGCACATAAGCACATACATTGTGTTTTCAAATAGCTTGAGATCATCAGCCACTTTTTAATAACATCTGATAGAGATGGTCAGTTCCTACAAGTTTTTTGAAACCAGTATAGGAGAGAAAAATGCTGCTTGTCTCCCAGTCAGAGGGAAAGTTAGTGCTGAGTTCAACTCTTGCAGTACACTGGAAACACGTTGTGCCTCCCCTAATCCCCTAATCAGAACTCACATCTCATTAGACATCAGGTAATTCAAAGACAAGATAATACCATAAGAAATAAAGTTCTATTAGGTCTACATCTCACAGTAACAGAGAGCAGTTTGCTATCAGAGGAAAAAGTGAAAAAGAATTATCCTTGAAACATCGAAATTTTGGGACATCATTTTTCTTTTAATCATCATAGCAAGTAATTAAGAAAAACATGCTCGTTTTTGGGCATTATGGTCAGACTGAGTTGTGTCTTCTCTAACAATTAAAATTTTTATTGATACTTATACTGCATCGAAGAAAAATGAGGACTGGTATTTTAAAATAGCATTGTAGTTATATATGAAAGGCCAGTGTTCTGCTACTAAGGCTTTCCGCTCACAGTTCAAAAATGAACTGTGGTAGCATCTTTTCCAGACTCATTGCTAGCACCATGTTGTCTTCAACACTTAATTTTCCTCACAGGAAGGCCATGATTGGCTTTAGCTTACCTAAAAAGAAGAAACAGGATCATCAGAAAATGAAAAGCAATTGGATACATGCTGTGCACAGGAAACAGTAATATTGGTAGAATAGATTTTTGAGTTCTTTAGAAATTCCTCTTTGGCATATACTTCGTATTTTTATCCACGTGGTAAAAATGCTAAATCACAGTCTGCGATTAAATCTCATACCCTTCAAGTATCTCAGTCTAACAAAGTTTCCATATTTCCATCTATCTGTATCTATATATCTATATATATCTCACAATATTGAAGCACTTTGCTAAAAAGGAGGAGGCTGATTAATTGAAATAGAATTTGCTTTTCCAGTCCATTTTTAAAGAATTTTTTGAGGACTCGATTATAATGATTAACTTAATGTTAAAAAAATTAACTTCTTTTTTCATGATTAATCTATTCTCTTCTGACTCCATTTTGAAGTTTTGCTAAAGAAGGTTCAGAACTGTTTTGAATAGCAATAAATACGGAAATCACACTTACAAAGCAGAGCAGTAATTTAACATTATGAAAGTTGTGACATTGCCTCTTGTCCAACAAGTTGTTCACCAGTAAAAACCTTTTCTGGAGCCAGAAAAACGTCAGTAAGAGGGCCAAATTGCATCAGATGTTGTATGCTGTTACTTAATGAACTTCTTAGATTATGACTGATTTTAGCTGAGACAAGACCGTATAACTCAGGTCTCTCAAAGGAGAAGAAAGAAACCAGGTTACATTCCTATCCAGTTCTGCTGTAAAAGCAGTGCCCATTTCGGAAACACAGGCTAGAGATGGGCAGAACAGAAGGCCAACAGATTGACTGGATTCTTTCTGAAGCTATGCGCGCTGCTAAAATTTCAACACCTAGTTAATAAAAGCAGTATAAGCTTTCATGCTCTTCCTGTTCACAGAACAGAAGAGGTCAGGAAAATCCAAGGAGTTCTATCCTACACTTTCACTTGAGCCACAAAAAGCCAAAAGCTCCTCCACCCCAGGACCACAAAGCAAGGAGGCCGTCTACTCGCCCATCAGCGGGAGGTTTTCTGGGCACCAGTACCTGCGTCCGCCCTGGCAAATGCCTTTGTCACTCACCTGTGAACATCTTCACAAAGTCGGCGCTCGACATGCTCATAACCACATCAGCCGCCACAGGAGGCTTTCCGAAACCAGCGCTCCCACCCTTGGTTTTCAGGTCAATGTACCAAGTGCCTGCGTCATCACCTGAACAGACGGGGGAAGAGGTGACAAGGCAGCAAAGAGCGCGGTGCCCTCCCTATTCCTCCCTGTCCGACGGCCGCTGCCGTGTCCATTTGGAGCGGTTACACGATACCACCTACGCTGGCGGTGCCCTGCAAGAAGTCACCGCTTGCCCCCCGTTCGGCGTGCAGGCAAAGCCAGCCCCTGGCAGACGCCCCGCAGCACCACGCATCGGGGACACGGGCAGAAGAGCCCAAAGGCAGCACTTTGCTGACAGAGCTGGTGGCAGCTGGCGCTTTTAACACCACCCTGCGAGCACCCCTCTGCCGTCACGCTGACCCTGTGCCGTAGGGCCAGCTCGGTGACAAAGCCTGCCCGCACGCGCCAGGAGCGGCAGGCGCTTCCTGCGCGTGCTGAAGCTGATCCTGAGGAGGAGCGTCACACAGGACAGGACAAAAGGGATCAGCTTGAGAAGGGGAGTGTTTCTGTTTGAAAACACCGAGTGCCTCTTGCCAGGAGCGTGAGCACGTGAAGGTTTGAGGAGTGATGGTCTTACCAGATAATTCAAACTGGAAGACGCCCTGAGTAGTTCTCACGTGCTCTTCACTCATTGCCCCCTGAATAACTCTGAACGTTTCTGCAACAGGACCCGATGGCTTGGCTGTGTTGACCTTAGCTCCATCTGGTCCTTCATGCTGGGATCCGCTTAGTTTCTTCTCCTCTTTCAATGCCTGGGAAACACCTACAAGAAAGAGATTCTTCTGCAAAGGCTTCTAAGCTGTAAATCAATTCACTGCTTTAATCAGCATTTTACTATATCGCAGTGAACGTGTACATTTACCAATATTTAACAATAAAGCATTTGCAATTTACAAGGCTGATCAAGTTGAACAGCCTCTGAAAATGTTGTTGAAAGTCTCTTAGGTGTCTTAAGTATCAGAAAATAGTTAGGACTATTCTGTGAGTCCCTACTAAATAACTTGTGAGATCCAGGGATCTAACACCATCCGTCCCTGGCAGAACAGTCCTTGGCGATTGCTCAAATAGTACTTTCAAGGGAAAGGGACTGTTCAAACTTTGCCTCCTCTGCCCTTCTCCCATCCCTATTTTGGCACTCCTATGAACCTGCTCAGCATTCTTAGTTGCCCTCCAACTTGACACACTACAATTCTGAACAAGCAAAAACAATGCTTCTCTCAAAAAAGATTTCTGCATTTCATCTAAGAGATTGTAAATCACGCAAGTTTCATCTAGGAACTAACAGAGACTGTTTTTTGTATAAATTTATCAAGAGAGATCATATGACACTCCTGCAAAATGTGCTGTTTGCCATTTAATTTCTTTTTCCAGCAATATTTACCTGGGACATTCAGTACAAAAAAGGATTCTTCAACATAAGGCACTGATTATAAACCATAAAAATTTCAAAGTCCTGTGGAAGGTAACATTCTTTCCCCAGCTTTAAGTGCAGAGGCTCCGCAGCTACTTCCATAAATCATACTCTCCAAATGAGAAAAGGGTTTTTGCCAAATAGTTTGAATGGAGTTCAGGTTCTTGGGAGAAAAAAAACAACAAACACAACCAACGTGAAATCCAGAGGGTGTTCATTATCTCCAGAAATGATCAACTTGTACATACAGTGCTTCCCCTACCACATCTTTCTATCTTCATTGCTACCATCAAAACTAGAAGCCTCTTAAAGCTGCAATGAAAAACATCTGAAGATGAGAAACTGTGTCATTAGCTGGTAAGTAGTAATATACACATTATTCTGGGCAACAAAAAAAAAACAGTTTTGAGTTGGGGAATTTCAATCAATTTAATTTATTATCAATTAATATGAATATGTAATTAAGAAATAAAAACAAACACTTAGAAAAACCCACCTCAACTCCCATATGCACACCTGTCCTCCACCCTCCTTATTTATTTCTAATAAATTCTTAAAGTTTGAGCCAAATTCAGGAATCGCTACTAGTAGCAGTGTACTCAGAAACGTTCTTAGCCTTTGTTGTTAGATATCCAAATGTTATTTCATCTTCCAATCAAATAGTAGTGTGTGTAAGGGGAATATTTTAAATGTAATGATTCTTCTGCTAAAAATTCTTCCCTTAGTATGTTGAAGTAACAGCACTGTTCATTAGGGTGCACATTTGTTAAGTGAACAGATGGAGGAAACAATACCATAGAGGCCATGGGAGAGGGCTATCAGTGAACTATGCCCCTGGCGTGCTGGGTGATCTTGGACAAGCGGTTTTCCTCGGCTTGCCTCACTTTCCACCTGAAAAATAGAATGTTTCTACCTATTTCCATATTCATTTTGAGATACATTCATTGAAAACAGTGCTTAAGCCTCGAGTGATGGCAAAATGCCAAATGCCACTCAAATACACAGGAGGCTGGACGGGCACGAGCAAGTCTGTTGGCACCGTCAGCTGGGGCAGACACGGTGTTTTGAGAGACGATCGCTGCTCTGGTTGGAAACCACTCGACTCCACTCTCCTCACCCCGTGTCGGCCCCCAGCTCCCCTCAGGCTGGCTGATGTCCCCCGACACCCCCGCTCGCCTCGCCGCCTCCCCGCACAGCCGGGCGGCCTCCTCCCCGGCTGTCCCCGCCTGTGCGCACGGGGCCGCCTCCCGCGCCGCACAGGGCCCGGGGCCCGCAGCTCAGCCCCCGCCTCGCTGGCAGCCGCGCCCCGGCCCCGGCCCCGGCCCCGGCGAGGCCCGCCGCTGCCCTTCACCTCCGCCCGACCGCTCCGCCCTTCGCCGCCGCGGCGGCTGCGCGAAGCGGGGCGGCCCCAGCGGCCCTTCCGGGCCTGCTCCCCGCCCCGGGGCCGTACCCGCGCCGCCATGCTGCCCAACACGGGGTAAGCCGCCCCAGCCCTACCCTCTCCTTCCGCGCCCCCCGCCGGCGCAGGCACCCCCCCCACACACGCCCCAGGCCGCTCCTTCCCGCTCCTCAGGCGGCGGCGGTGGCGGCGGGCAGAGCCGCGGGGGCTGGGGGCGAGGCTGAGGGAAAAGCCGTGGCTTTTCAGCCGCCGAAGGCCTCTCGGGGCGGGGGGCGAGGTTGGCTTCGGCCGGGGTCCGTCGTGGTGCCGGGGAGGTTTGCGGGGCACTCAGCTCGGCGCTGGCTTGCCTCCTCCTCCGAATGGGTTACGCAGGACAGCGCTTACAGTCGCTTCAGAGTGAATCGTTACACCGGAGGGTAGGAACGCGCCTGTCATGGTGGGCTTTTCCCCGCCGGGGCAGCGCGCCGTCCCCGCGGCCCCGCTCGTCCCCGGCGGCTTTGCTCGCACCTCGGGTCACGCCGTCCTCCGGTCACGCCAGCCGCGGGGTGGCCGGCCTGTGCTTGTGCAACGTGCGGTAACATCAGAGGTCCGGCCAAGGAGCTTCTCCCCGGCAGAGAGGGTGGAAGCAAGGCCAGGAGATAAGGGGGCAGGTGGGGACTGGCAGAGGTCCTGGAAAGCTTCGTGAGGAGCACTCACGTCAGTGTCCTTGAGCGGAGCGTTTCCATAACTATGAAATAGTTATCGGAGGACTTTCATCTAAATTGGGTAGTGCATCTGTGATTTTATATGTATGAAACTGTTTTTCCTGTTATTCCAAGCCAGTACCTTCTTACCTAGCAATCGAATTTTCTCCCAGTATAGGATCATTTAGAGGCATTTTCTGCTTTTCTTCAGAGCCAGCACTGCTAACAGCCGGCAAGATAAATTGGTGTTACTTGTTCCTGTATGTTATAAACAGGATTATTCATTAAATTCCTAACGTATGTGTAAGCAAGCTGTAAAAAGTGTCCCTGATATGGCCTTTGGGTTTCTGTATTAGCAGTCATGCCTGCTGAGAAAAGAACCTATCTTTTTTTTTTTTCAAGATCCCTGAGACTCCAAGGTACAAAAGTGAATTTGATATTTTCTGTCTTATTACCAGAATTCAACTGCAATGGAAGCAATAATAAAGATGCAACCTTCACAGTACAGGTCATAAGCAATTTTAGACAAGCACATGCTGTAAAAACATAGCTGTAGGGACAGAATTGGAGATTGTGGAGCTAGAATTGAAGGAAGGGAGCTCCAGAGAGTGAATGTGGTCAGTGGTGATTGTAAGCCTAGGGAGAAAAAGGAGGATTATGTAGGCTGGAGATGCAGTTGTGCTGAGAAAAAAGAAGACTTGAGGCTGATGGCCAATGTAGGAAAGGTTGGAAGGGAAAAATAGAGAGAGTGTAACTGGAGTGAATAGAACATGTTCCCTGACATTTTGAATAGAATAATAATTTGGGGAAAGGAATTGAATCTGGGGCTGGACTCTTCCAGGTTGGATCATCAGATAATTAAGGCTGGAGGGACCTTGAGAGGTCTCCATTCCAAACTCCTTCTGAAAGCCAGGTCAGTTCAGAGATCAGAGAGGGTTGTTGAGGGCTTTGTCCATTTGGGTCGTGAAAACCTCCAAGGCTGGAAACAGCTCAGGGCCCTGCTCTGTTGCCTGACTGTCGTCATGGGGAGGACAGTCTGAATCTCTCCGGTTCGAACCTTTCTTCTTTCAGTTTGAAAGGGCCTGTTGTTTCTCATCCTCCAGCGCTGCACCGCAGCATGTATGCTTGGCTCCATCTCATCAATCACTGCATAGGTATTGGGGGGCTGCTGCTAGGTCCCCCCAAAGCTGTCCTGCAGGCTGAACTGGCCCTCTCACACAAGTGCTGAGCCTCCAGCCATCTCTGTCTCCCTTTGCGGAACTTTCTCCTATTTGTCAACACATACCTTGTGTATAACTCATCACAGGATGTAAGCGTGGTCTTATGAGTGCCAAATAGAGGGGCATAATTCCCTCCCTCAATCTTCTGGTTGTGGTGTTCTTGTAGCCCAAGATGTGGCTCGCCTCTGTTGCCAGGCACGCTGCTGGCCGATGCTCAGCTTGCTCTCTGCCAGGTCGCCCAAGGCCTTTTCCAGAGAGCGCTCCCTGGCCGTTCACTCCCCAGCCTGTGTCCTTGCAGGGTCTCTTTCTTCCCAGGTGCAGGACTGTGCATCTGTCCCTGTTGAATTTCATGAGGCTCCTGTTCGTCTGGCCAGTCGGGGACCCTCTGGATAGCAGCCCTACCCTCAAGCTTGTGAACCGGTTGTTGTCCACCCCCAGGGCATTTTGTCACCTCCTTCAGGTTGTTGATAGAGATGTTAAACAGGACTGTCCAGGAGTAGAGGTGGTACCCCACTGGTTACCGGTCTCTGCAGAGTATGACTTACTACCACCACCCTCTGAGTCTGAACAGCCAACTAGTTTTTTACCTGTCAGGTTGTGCACCCATCCAGACCATAATATCTTAAATTGGATGCAAAAACCTTCTGAGAGGTGGCGTTGAAAGCCCTGCTTTCACCCACCCCATTGAGCAAAGGGCCTGCTTTTACTACCAGTGTAGCAGCAGAAGCCCCTGTGCCCTTGACGTCCTTCACAAGCCTCAGCTGCGGGTGAACTTTGGTTTTCCTCACATGACCCCGACATGCCCGGGTGATATTTCTAACCCCTCCTTTGTGGCCTGTCCTTGCTCCCACTGTCTGTGTGACACCTTTGTACATGGGAGCTGAGTCATGAGTTCCTTGTGTAGCCGTGCCGGTCTGGTACATCTACTTGTCTTCCTGAATGGACCACTCTTGTCCCTGGAGGGGCTTAAAGCCCCACCAGCTTTCCTCAGCTTCCTCCTCAGCTGCCTCTCGCTGGACCCCCTTTCCTTCTTCCCCGACTAAGGTGGAGTCTGCTGACCTCCTATCAGTTGGTTGAAGAAGCAGCCGGATTCTGGCCTTATTTGACTGAGTTTTACAGTCTGACTGCGTGTTGCAGAGCTGAACTTTCCTTACTGTGCACGTGACTCGACTCAGCAGCAGTTCTTTGTGATTCGCTGTGCTGTTTTGAGATTTTTCTTCCTGTGCTTCTCTAGGACCCAATTTTGCAGAGGAAAGCTGTTTGAAATGGCACCTGCAGGCACCTTCATTGACTTCCTGGGAACCCGCAGGTGCCTAACTGTGCCGCAGCAGGGGAAGATCCCTCACCCTCCCTGCCCCATCCCAGTTTTCTGCCTTCTGAACGCAAACACTCACCCTCCTAGAGAGTGTTTTAGAGAGGGATGCTCTCGGATTGGAGGGAAAAAACAGACCTGGAGAAACAGTAGTATGTCTGGCCCAGACTGAAAGGAAAACTAATGCAAGCTTGGAGGCTGGTGTATAACATTTGTGATGCGAGTGAAAAGTGAAGTTGCTGTAGCACATAGTTTATATGCATTCTGTAACTGGGGTTGAAAACTTGGGCCTCTTGGTTTTTTCCACTGAGTTACAGAAAGCAACACAAGCTTTATGCACACTGAAATGCACATTCCTTCACATGGAAAACTTATGGTCTAAGAGGCTTTATTGTCGAATATACTTTAAAAAAGATCAACGGGAGTTGATCTTTTGCTTTTCAAAAATTCAGTGATATTTTGTAAGCTAGACATCTTTCTGACACTCTAAAACTTGTCAGTTTCTCTAGAGGTTTTGATTGAACTCATTTTTTGGGTGGACCCATTGGATTAAATGTACTTACTGGGAAGTGTTGAGTTCAGTGTAAAACCTTTACGAGAAATAATTGTCATTTCTGAAAATCAAGTTTTTGGCACTTGCATGTGGCACCCTGCATTGGCATTGTGGTTCTGGTCTTGAACTTTATACCACATTGAGACAGCAGTTTTCTTGTGTTTAGAGGGCTGCGACTAGTAAATTACAGAGAGCTGCGTAGGTGTGTTGTCTCATTAGAAACTGGCATTTTGTTTTTACAGCTTAGTCCTTTTCCGTTGTTGGAGAACGTAGCAGCTCTGTTGTAAACAGTGTGTTGGATCATTTTACAAAAAAGAAGAAATGTAGTTGGGTGACCGGTGTAACCTTCTTGCTTTTTAGTGTTTGCAAACTTGGAGAGTGGTCTTGCCTTCGGGGGTACTGTACTTTGCTGTAGTTGTAGCCATTTCTTTTGTATTTAGGGGCTGCTTTCTTAGTAAAATGATGAAGGCATTTGCCTGGTTGGAAGACTGCTCTAGTTACTTTTGCCCTTAAAGAGTGCTAAAAGTCAATGATTTACAGGTTTTGCTTTGTTCTCCCTCTTCTTCACCCTCGGTTTCCCCCTTCACCTTTAGGAAACTAGCAGGATGCACTCTCTTCATCACGGGCGCAAGCCGGGGCATTGGCAAAGCCATTGCTTTGAAAGCTGCCAAGGATGGTGCAAACATTGTGATAGCTGCCAAGACAGCCGAGCCCCATCCGACTCTTCCAGGGACTATCTACACTGCTGCAGCCGAGAGTAAGTTGTAATAAATGAGAGTGGGCTTCAGGTGCTGGGCTGGGTGTATGCCCTAGCTTAATTGTCATACCTGAGTGGAAAACTCCGTAGACTATCTTAGCTCCAATTCACCTTTAATAAAACAAGCTTACTGCTTCTCTTGCCTCCCAGGAATGCTGGGAGGCATCAAAATACTACTGTAATGAAGATGTATGTGTATAGATAAGAAAATGCGATGTTAATGGAGATGTATGTGTGCACCGAACACATTCTCAGGGTTAAGATTTGGTTTTGGTTTCCCTGTTCTTTATGTAACATGTAAAAAGGTAGCAATTTCAGAGTGCAATTTTCAATGCCTTCTTGAAATGTGTCATTGAATGAGAGATTCTCAATAGGTTCATGCTCTTTGTTCCATCTGAGAGCAAATTTTTAAATGTTTAATTTTTTAATTGTGCAGTTGAAGCGGCTGGAGGAAAGGCTTTGCCATGCATCGTTAATGTGAGGGAAGAACAGCAAATTATTAAGGCCGTGGAGAAAGCTGTGAAGACTTTTGGAGGTATGCTAAGGTGTGGAGGAGACATTAACAGGCAGATTGTTCAAACAGAGAAAAGAACAGCCTGCCTTACTTACGCTTTTTGCCTTTAAATGCTAATGTGAAATGGCTTATTTTAAAACCAGGGATTGATATTTTGGTGAACAATGCAAGCGCCATCTCTTTGACTGGCACTTTGGAAACAGAAACGAAGAAGGTCAATCTTATGATGGATGTCAATGTCCGAGGAACCTACCTTACGTAAGTGCTGAGAGAGGGAAGCAAAGTAATTGTAACAAAATGTATTATGTCATCTGAGTTTTTCTGAGAAATTGTGTAGCTCAATCACGTGCTCACAGGAAATTGCTTGGTTATTGGCCAACTGATTTGAAATTAATATTTGCAAGAATTAATTGCAAGTTGCAGTAAACAGGAACCTTATTACTGTAGTCATTAAGTGTTCACAAGCTCCTCCATGCAGGTAGGAAGCCAAAACTAGTTTATTTCAAATGGAGCTCCAGCTTGGCTTTGCTACATGCTGCCTGCTCTTTCACTTCAAGTAAAATGACTAACTCTTTGCCTACATCAAATGCAAGGTCTTGTTTGTCAGCTTCCTTCTCGTAAGCGTCTTTCTCATGTTTAAAGACATTATGTAACTTACCATAGAGAAATGTTAAAGATGTAACTTAACAATCTAAAGTGTTCTCCACCTACTTTCAGCTTATCAATTCTATCATTTATTTAAATTGCCATATCAAGATTTGATTTCACAATTCGTGTGGTCCTTATTTTGCTCATTTTTTGGAAATGGATTCAGTAGGTGGGATCATCTGTAGATTTACATGATGTCATTTAAAGTTGCTCTGTTTTAAAATGAAAACTTTGATTTTGACGGGGTTGTGTTAAAAAAAAAAAAGCCCTTAGGATGATGCAGATTCTCTAAGTTCAGTTGTTGCTTGATGTGATCAGGAGCTTTTGTATCAAAGTTTCATCAAGAATAGTGTCTGTCATTCTCATTTGTGCAGATGAATTTGGTTATCAGATATTATTATTATATTCTTTAATGTTCTTTTGCTAAGAATCAGTGAAGGGATTTGCCATTAGAAAAATGTAAAATACACATGAATAGCAGCTTTCTGAATTAGAGAGACACATCCGCAGCCTGTAGATAGCATGGAGAGAGGAGGGTGGAAGAAAGAAAGTCTGCTTGCAGATGGGGATTTCTGTGCTTCCACCCATGATGTTCGCTTTTGAAAGGCTGTAAGTGTAAGTGGTTCTGCCCTCAGAAAGGAGAATTGGTTTTGGAGCTTGGCATTCCAGAAAAAGCTCTGTAGATCTCTCTTGCAAATCTCTGAATGGGTTCCACTGTATTGCCAGTGGCAAGCTCTGTTTACCCCTCACCACGCAACAGCAACAATCACTTTCTTGATGGTACATCTAGCTATTCCAAATTCATGGAGAATTCTTAAAGTCATCTTTCCTTTGGGTGCTACTCTGCCTTAAAAAGATTAAAAAGCAGGTTCTGTGTTGCTGCAAATGGAAGAGTATATGAAAGATTAATGCCTTTCAAGGGAAGTTACAAATGATCTTTGTCATTGCTTTTATAGCTGTCAATTAGGAAGACCTAGTCAAGCATTTCAGCCTTTCTTCCCCTGCTTTGTATGTTGCTTCTGCTCGTAATTTGTAGAGATCTGTTTGCAATTTAATGTTGAGAAAGTTACAATAGCTAAAAAAAAAAAGGTGTGGTGTGTCTGTGTGGTGGAGGCAGGGAGGATGTCCCATCTTATGGACTATACCTGTTGACATATTCTTGGTTCCTGTGCATTAAAAATTGAGACATCTAATAGATGTGAACCTCACACGCTGCCACTGAAAAGAGTTGAGATCCCAGGACATTTAAATGGGTGGTAAATGATTTACTTTACTATAATGATTTTGCAGTTGAAGGTGTCCCTTCTGTGGCTGACAGTATGTGTGGGTCCCGTTGAAATGTGTGAATAGTAGGTCAGTAGTGTAGTCTGCTGCGGTGCTGTTCTCCTTGTGAAGCTTGATTAAAAATTCTCCAGCAGAAATCAAATGCAAACATGTACCCTAATGCTAGAAGTGAAGTCAAATGATGGTTCTAGAAAGTAAAAGTTACCCTTTACAGATATGTGTAAATTCTAAGTTGAATGAATAGGGACTCTTCAGTCAGCAGAGAATATTTGTAATAGCCTTCACTATACAGTATTATTTCTTTAGCGTGGTTTTAACGAAGAAATAGGTATGTGATCAGAAGAGAATATATTTATGACTAAACGATGCTCTGTGCTGTTAATTTTGTTTGTTGCCTCATAGTGTTTTGCTGCTCCTACCAGAACTATTACAAGGAGATTATGGCTTCTGAGCATCTGGAAAATCAGCTTTAGTAGATGCTGCTGTGCTATTTGGAGAATGTGGTCCAGTTAGCAGGAATGAATACGAGGCCTGAGATAAGTGAGCAAGGATAGATTTTTTTTGTTGTTGTTCTTTATATCAGTTTAATAATTGATACAGGGGCAGGGTCTCAGCTTAGTGTTGGACTTTCATGAAAATGAAAATAACTGGTCTACTAGTATGGTTTTTCCTGTAGTTATAGATGTTCCATAAAATAAGAGGTGACTGATTAGTTTGAATCTATCTTTCAGATCTAAAACATGCCTTCCCCACTTGAGGAAGAGTAGGAACCCCCATATCCTGAACCTCAGCCCACCTATGAATCTGAATCCCATGTGGTTCAAAAATCATTGTGGTGAGTAGCATTCAGTGCCTTTGTTGTAATTTTTTGAGAACCATGTAAATACCTGGTGAAATGTGCAGGAGTGCCAGCCCAGAATGCTAGACTTGTATCTTTAGCACTATATACAGACTGGCACTAATGGTTCCCCAGAGTGTTTTGTACCTAACTTAAAAGAAATCGTTTTGTGGGAAAACGTAGTGCAGATTGCATGGCCTAATACATCCTTTATGTTTTCAAGAATGTTTCCAGGGCAAGAGTCTGCGCTTTTTCATGGGAATTCTGAAGACTATAAAATATTTTCTATTCCAAATAGAGATTGAAACCCAAAATCTATTTTCTTACAGATTCAGCTTCACATTTGATTTAATAAAGTTCAATGTTGTCTTTTAAAATGGAAGTTAATTTTGAGGTGGGAAAGGGACCCCATTTTGTCTTGAGGTTAATGTTGCTCATTTTAAAACTGTAAAAAAACCTTTCACGGACACTTGTCTTGTTAAACTTCTCCAGCAAGCCTCAGTTCTCTCCCCACAAAAGTTTCCTTTCTCAAAATAGATGACAAAGATTTAAAATTTACTTTTTTTTTTCCCCCTCCCCTTTTTGTTTTCTATAGAATACTAGTTTGGTCGTTAGCAGCTAGTATGCCTTAGGCCTTTTGAAAAAATTGAGCACTCTTTTCAGTATGCCATGTATAAAAAGCACAACAAAACCACCATATAGCTAGGCTTCAGTCGTTCGTTTTGTCAAAACATGCGTAGCTCTCATTTTGCTTGTAGTGAAAAGGTGGCAGACTACAGTTTGTATCTGCTGGGGGTGGTGGGGAGAAGGGGGAGATTTTGACTCTATTAAGATACTGTTTTGTCCCCAAAAACTTAGTTTTCCTTATGAACAAATAATTTGGTTTTTCTTTCTTCATAATTAAAGTTCTGTTGTAAAAGTGTAAATTTTTATCTTTTATACTTCTTGTCTTAGCTTACACCATTTCTAAATATGGGATGTCCATGTGTGTCTTGGGAATGGCAGAAGAATTTAGAGGAGAAGTTGCTGTCAATGCTTTATGGCCTAAAACAGGTAATCTTTTTTTTAATGGTACTAAAATAATGACTTGCTGTATTTTGTCTTCTACAGCTTGTTTTATTTGACTTTGATTGTACCTCAGACTTCTTCTGGAATTGATTCAGGAGACCGAGCAGTTCTTTTGCATGTTCTTTGTTCATCCTGAATGGATGCTGGTTTTCGTTCCTAGTTCTCACTAGACCATTGCCACTTTAATCCAAACTCCTCTTCAGCTAATTTGCAAGCCATTCAACCCTTTCAGTTGGCTGAAGCATCTGTGTAGTATTTGGCTTGTCTGTGTTCTTTCTCATGGTTTGGACAGCATCACAAAAGTATTAGCATGCTTTCATTAGTAGGTATTAAACGTCTCTATGTGGTATATTTAGAATTCCTTGCTACTTAAATTGCCAGAGCGTAGACGGAACTGACAAGATACATACCTCTGTAAATGCAGAACTAATTTAAAAAAACCCTGTTCCTAGAAGTTTTGGCACAGTGGGCCAGCAAACAGTTGTTCACAGAACCATCTGCTTGCAGGTCACATGAAATGAAAGAGCTCTGTGGAAGAAAAACAATTCGATGCTCCCACATTGTATTAACTTCAGTTTGTTGTCTTTGGGTCCGTGAGGATCAGGGCTGCTGTTCGAGGTTTAGTCAGCTGTTTGCCAAAGAGGCCAGTCTCTTCACTCCAAATACATCTAGGTGCAGAAATGATACTGATGTTAAAATCAGTAAAGACAGAGGGTAGTCCTGCCCTTTAATGGTGTGAGCCCAGTCATTGTGTTATGAAGCATTACAACAGCAGAGCTTATTCCCTTAACTAGTGGAGGGAGGGAAGAAGGAAGAGGAAATAAAAATATGAACCAAGATCCTCTTCTGGGGCTGGTGCTCCAGTGTAAGAAGTGTTTGTACCCCAGGCACTTCAGCGTTTTCCTGCTAGGAGTTGCAGGCCCCTTTTAACTTCTAGTGTGGAAGCTCTCTGATTTGCTTCCTCTAAAGTGAGGAGTATGAGCAAAACTTAATTATTTCAGGCAAAATCAGCTGAGCTTCTTTGCTTAAATACTCTAGGTGATACTCAGTTGAACACTTGGGTTCGTATGTCTGACAGACCTGGTCCTGATTCATTGGTCTGGATGCTTGCATCCTAAATTCTCCCAGTAAATGGATGCCTCATAATTCTGCTCACACTGTGAGTTTTACTCATAGAAATATTTTGGTAAGGGATTGACTTTTTGAATGATAATTGTATCATTCATGACAATTATATCATCACAAAACCTGTACTGTCTATTTTGAAGGGGATAAGCTCTTCATCTTTGGTGGGTGTACTGAAGGCAACCGCATGTGTAACTTCAGGGTCTGGATTGGCTTCCTGGCAGTGGAGTGAAAGCTCACTGCTCAGGTTTTGGGTCTCTGTTGTATTTTTTTATTTCTGAAGGAGTTAGAAGAAACATGCGCTTGTTTCCACACACTTGCTTCTTGAGTGCTCCAGGGAAACCTCAGAAAAGTTTCAATGGAGATTTCCCAGGATCTATCCTTGTCATGTGGAATAGAGCCATGAAACTTAGTACTTAAAGCCAAACTCCCTAGACCTCATGACCATCCTGCCTGGCTTGGCCCTAAAATGCCACTCCTAAATGGGTTTTATATCACTTCAGAATCCTATACATGGGAGTAATTCGGTTTTCCATTAGCAGAGGTGATCTTTTATCTACCATTTTGTGGTTTTTGGTCACTGACTGATTAAGCAGTATAAATTGTATATGAGAGTTAGGGACAGTGAAGGAATTAATCCAGAGTATTTCATTCACACAGAAAGATGTGGTATCGAGCTGCAGACAACATTACTAATTTGACTTATTTTCTCACACAGAAGGTGTTACAAGATTACCTGTGTCTTGTAAATGCACATATTTACATGCTGCATAGGCACATTATGTGCATCCTCCAAAGCTTTTTGATTCTTCAACACCTTCTCCTTATGATTCTGGATACGCTGGAGAAAACATTCACTATTATTGTGGAAATGAGTCAGTGGTTTTATGGGTCCCACTGTACTGCTGAAAGCTAAAGAATACTTCCTGCAGAGACCAGCTGGTTGTACTAGGTCTTTATTTTGCAATGTAGGTGTTTTCCCCACCCATCTGAATAATTTGGACTCCTGTTTTTCATGGCAAGGCAAAACAACCTAGGAGAATTTGTCCACCCGCTCACGCTGAAAAATTTTTCAGAGGTATAGCTAACTTTATAGGCAGACGTTACATTAAGTCTTATGTTGTGTAGGTGAATACATTATTTCTTTCCAGTGTTTGCATATGCTGGAACACTGCAAATGTCAATAATAGTACCAGTGTCCCAGATATGGTCTGGTATTAAAGGATGTCTATGATGGTATTAATTACATTTCTACAAAATCTGACATTCTTATTGGGGAGGAAACCAAAACCAAAGAAAGTAGTATCTTTCTCTTGTGCATTAGAGTGCCACTGTGCCCTTGGTAATGTATTTGTACCTGCTAAAATAAGTCAGAGGATAACACTGCAGAAGCTGGCACTTGTTACAGAGTGCAGCTAATACCTGTTTCCCTCAGGAACCTGCAGAACATGAGGCTTGGAAGTGCAGGAAGATTCAGTTTACAAATTACAACAGTATATTCTAATAAATGCTTTTTTAAATAAAGATTTCTCTCTGTGAGATGCTGCAAAATAAGTTAAAAAGTAATTAAGCTTTCTATAAGATCAAAGGTGTGCAGACAGAGCTTTGTATTTGCTGAATCCATTCTGGCTCATTCAGTTTAATGTTTAGAAACATTAGATGAGCTCTCAAAGTTTGTATAAATCAGTGATGCTTCCATGAAAACTGATGTGTCCTCACGTATAAAAGAGGATAATAATGTGCAAATGCTCCAGTACAAAAAATGTTTTTTCGAAAGGTTAATCTCCCAAAAGAGAGAAAATTAACTACTTTCACATGGTTACCAGAGAGAGAGAGTTACAGACTTCCATGATATCTAAAATACAGTTGCAAAGTTCTTAATTAAAAAATCCACTATAATCTCATACAAATGTGTTAGCCTCAGTGCTAGTATGGATGCCAGTATCTGTTGATTAATCTGACTCTTTAAACACGTGAAAGTATGCTGGTAATAAGATGCCAGGAGCTCTCCATTTATCTAAAAGTGAAAGAGGAAGCCTACCAGAAGGGCAAGGGGCAATCCCATCACTAAGAGCGCGTATGAATAATAGAGGTATCCTGGGACAGAACTGGAAGACTCTTTGTGTGCCTGAGAGGAAGACCAGCAGCACTTTATATGAAATAAGCGGAACAATGTGCAGCTGGACTATGAGGCAGTACCTGTTTAAAACCTTTTTGCTTCAGTCTGTGCACATAGGCTTACTGTGCTCAGGAGAATAATAGTTGACACTAACAGAGAAGTGCCATAAATGTGGCCCAGGAAAAGCGAACAGGTTAATGAATCCTCAGAATAGTGGAATATATTCAGGTCAACAGAACCTGGTAAATTTCATCAGAGTATTTGACAGAAATATTCTCTGAACTGTTGGTGGTTCTTAAAAAAATTCTTTTTCAATCTTGCAGGACAGGTGACATTTCAGAGGACCAAAGAAAGGCAAATTTATTTCCTGTCCTTAAAAATGAGGAAAAGACCTAGGGAGACCTAGGTGTATGTATAGTATATCCGTTCGCCACTTTTTATTTAGGGGCGTATGCGTATTTATAGCAGGTCAGTTGATTTGAAAAAAAGAAGCTGAGGTTGGTCAAAGCTAAATGAAACCTAGGGGTTAATCCTCGCCACAGAAGAATAAAATAAGGCAGTCAGCAAGGACATCTACCCATTCTTGCACTTTCCTAGAAAACACTTGGACAGGATCTCCCTGGCCAGCATTGAAGACTGCCATCCTTTTTCCGAGTTCCTACTTTGGAAGGTGAATGATCCAGCTCAGATAGATGTGTTCTGCACAGCGCCTATTTGCTTTTTAAGGGATGTTGGGATCATTTTTGCATCAAAGCCGCTGTTACTTCGTGTGGAATGGCAACGCTGAAGGGAGGACAAAAGTGATTTAAAATCAGGTTTATCCTTCCACCTCCAGGCTCTGCCAGCCCCAGGTGTAGGAGAGGATTTGCGAGTCTGTCCCAAAACTGAGGGCAGAGTGTTGAGTCTTAAACAGCAGATGGGAAAAAGTCATGAAGCAGAACTGTATGAGGGGAAAACAGTAATATGGCAAATGCCAAAAGCTACAACCAAACACCCTCTTTGTGGAACAGGATGAAAGAAAAATGAAATGGATACCTCAGCCTGGAAGAGCAAATTACAGACTTAGAGTGGAACATGCCACAATGTTAGTAGCTCCCTTGGGGGAAGCATAAAGAAGACTAGCGGAACAGTGCAGAAGTTAGTAGAATTGGTTAATAAAACAACCAGAAGTTTAGGAGATCTGGGTTTTATTTTGGGGGCTAACACAGCCTTTCTGTGGAATACTGAACAAGTTCTTTGAGTTTTTGATATTTGGTTTCTCGTTAACTTAGGAGAGACACTTGGGTATCTCATGGGAGTTATTACAAGGCTAAAATTAAGCATCAAGATTTTCAGTGTGATAATCACCAACGGAAATACCTCTTAATCACTGATGTATCATACATTCACTTTGAGAAAACTAGTTGTCCTGTTAGTTTTTCATGTCCTGAATAACCTGGAGGAAATCCATGGCAGGGACACGCACACACTGATAAACGGGTAGAGGGTTGTGAATTTCATAAAAAGTTGTGTCCATTATTCTACTTTTTGGTTCCTTTAATAGTTTTCTGCTTTTTACTGGTGCTTGTACAGATGTATTTGTTGGTTGGTAGTATTTCATATATTCGTCTTCCTACCATTTCCTTTTGTGTGAAAGGAAAACAAAGTTTGTGTACTTTCCAGAGAAATGAGAATTTCACATTGTCAATGTTAAAGCTTTGTTTTCTTACCCTCCAAACTTTCTAGCCATACATACAGCTGCTATGGATATGCTGGGAGGATCTGGAATAGAAAAACAGTGCAGGAAAACGGACATCCTTGCAGATGCTGCGTATTGCATTTTAACAAAACCAAAAAGTTTCACTGGAAACTTCATTATTGATGAAGTTCTGCTGCGAGAAGAAGGCGTTAAGGATTTTGATGTCTATGCCATTGCACCAGGTAAAAAAAAGATATCTCCAAGATGAGAAGTAAGTTCAGGAAGGAGGAAAGGCCATATGGAGAATATTAATATAGTTTTATTTCTAGGGGCTCTTAAATTAGTCTGTAAAAAGTTGCCTTGCCTCAGCTTTCAGAATGTGCCTTCCTGGAAGGCACATACAAGTCCACTGAGATTCTAATCATCAAGTGCCTATTAAATTAAAAAAATACTTTAATGAAAAGAAAATGTACCTGCACTGTAGATGTATATATTACTATTTAATTAGTAAGATAGATTTTTTTTTTTCCTTCAAATGTTTTTCATTGCAACTTCAAGGGGCTTCTAGGTCAGATTTCAAATTCTAAACACGTTTTTTCATGCTATGTCATTCCTTCACATTGTAGTTTATTTACTTATAAACTTGGCTGTAATTTCATACGAAATGGATTCCTGTTTGTGCTGTCCAACTTTACTTGGACTTACTGTTACATTTTTCCTCCTTTTTAGGTCACCCCCTGATGCCTGACTTCTTCTTAGATGTTGAAACTGACACGGCAGACGTGAAACAAGAAAGCCACGGTAGGGAAAGCACTGTGTGTAAAAGTTGATCATTTCTGACAATAATAAATGCCCTCTCTATTTCAAGTTGTTTTTTCTTTTTTCTTTTCTCCCAAGAGCTTGGCCTCCACTCAAGCTATGTGGCAAAAACTGTTTTCTCATTTGGAGGGTATGATTTATGGAAATGACTCTGTACTTAAAGCTAGGGAAAGAATGTTACCTCCTGCAGGACTTTCATGGTATAAAATCAGTGCCTTATTTTGAAGAATCCTTTTTTAACCATCTGAATTGTGGTAATATGAAGGTCACAGGTAAATATTGCTGGAAAAAGAAATTAAATAGCAAACAGTGCATTTTGCAGGAGTGTCTGTGTAAGCATTTGTGATGAACTGTGAACAGTCAGAATTAGAATTTTGCTGTGATTTTATTTTCGCTTTTCTTTTGACATATTAGGAATTGAAATATATTGCAGAATTACCTGTAGTGCTTTACACCTGTTCAGATTTCCAGGTGCTAAAAACTTCCTTTATCAGTATGAATACTGAAATGGGAAAATACTCATTTTCCCTACTGTGAAGCTTAAATCTTTTCAAACTGAATTCTCTACACATGTTTCTACATGGAGTTTTAAAGTGGTTTGCATTTGAAAGAGAAAAATAATCTCTTTCTTGTAGGTGTTTCCCAGGCATTGAAAGAGGAGAAGAAACTAAGCGGATCCCAGCATGAAGGACCAGATGGAGCTAAGGTCAACACAGCCAAGCCATCGGGTCCTGTTGCAGAAACGTTCAGAGTTATTCAGGGGGCAATGAGTGAAGAGCACGTGAGAACTACTCAGGGCGTCTTCCAGTTTGAATTATCTGGTAAGACCATCACTCCTCAAACCTTCACATGCTCACGCTCCTGGCAGGAGGCACTCGGTGTTTTCAAACAGAAACACTCCCCTTCTCAAGCTGATCCCTTTTGTCCTGTCCTGTGTGACGCTCCTCCTCAGGATCAGCTTCAGCACGCGCAGGAAGCGCCTGCCGCTCCTGGCGTGTGCGGGCAGGCTTTGTCACCGAGCTGGCCCTACGGCACAGGGTCAGCGTGACGGCAGAGGGGTGCTCGCAGGGGGGTGTTAAAAGCGCCAGCTGCCACCAGCTCTGTCAGCAAAGTGCTGCCTTTGGGCTCTTCTGCCCGTGTCCCCGATGCGTGGTGCTGCGGGGCGTCTGCCAGGGGCTGGCTTTGCCTGCACGCCGAACGGGGGGCAAGCGGTGACTTCTTGCAGGGCACCGCCAGCGTAGGTGGTATCGTGTAACCGCTCCAAATGGACACGGCAGCGGCCGTCGGACAGGGAGGAATAGGGAGGGCACCGCGCTCTTTGCTGCCTTGTCACCTCTTCCCCCGTCTGTTCAGGTGATGACGCAGGCACTTGGTACATTGACCTGAAAACCAAGGGTGGGAGCGCTGGTTTCGGAAAGCCTCCTGTGGCGGCTGATGTGGTTATGAGCATGTCGAGCGCCGACTTTGTGAAGATGTTCACAGGTGAGTGACAAAGGCATTTGCCAGGGCGGACGCAGGTACTGGTGCCCAGAAAACCTCCCGCTGATGGGCGAGTAGACGGCCTCCTTGCTTTGTGGTCCTGGGGTGGAGGAGCTTTTGGCTTTTTGTGGCTCAAGTGAAAGTGTAGGATAGAACTCCTTGGATTTTCCTGACCTCTTCTGTTCTGTGAACAGGAAGAGCACGAAAGCTTATACTGCTTTTATTAACTAGGTGTTGAAATTTTAGCAGCGCGCATAGCTTCAGAAAGAATCCAGTCAATCTGTTGGGCTTCTGTTCTGCACATCTCTAGCCTGTGTTTCCGAAATGGGCACTGCTTTTACAGCAGAACTTTGTAGCAATACAGCTGCTAGGTCTCACTGTAGTGGCATTACATTTTCCTGTGCACAGGCTGTCTCCAGTTCCTTTTAATTTTCTGATGGTTCTGTTTCTTCTTTTTAGGTAAACTAAAGCCAACCCTGGCCTTCATGTCAGGAAAATTAAGGATTAAAGGTAACATGGCGCTAGCAATAAAGCTGGAGAAGATGCTGACACAGCTTAACTCTAAACTGTGAGGGGAAACCCTTACTAGTAGAACAGTGGCCTTTCATACATAACTGCAATGCTGTTTTAAAATGGTAGTCCTCATTTTTCTCTGATGCAGTATAATAAGTATGGATAAAATGTGAGATTTTTAGAGAAGAAATAACTCTGATTAAGACAAGAAGGTGTTTTTCTGTGATTAAACTAATTCCTTCTCAAGAATACACGCATTAGGTTGCAGGTGTTTTCTTTTCTTCTGCTCCTCTGGATCAATGCAGGACACCTGAAGTGAGTTTTTTCTCACATAGTTGCTGGCACACATGTCCCATAAAAAAGGTGGGGGGAGCAAATGTCATCCTGCAGATCTGTTTGTGTGATAGAAGTGCCATGCAGAGATTCCTGAGATGGCTTAGAAGTGGAAGCAATATGGTCAGTTTAGCAAGGCCCCAATTACCCCTGGTAAATGAACATCTCATTAATTTTTTTTCTTGCTTTCCTGAGTTTACTACCTACACTACTTCTCATACCTCTGTCCTGCACTGAGTTAGGCTGCACAGACATACCGAATGATATGCAAGTTTTCTTTCTGTGCAAAGGTACACATGCGCACGCACACACACACACACACACACACTCCCCTGCCCCCGGCTGCCACAGACAAGGTGCTGCCTTCCACAGCACCTTGATGTAGCATAGCAAGGATTAACCTACATCACTGCAGCCAGCCACTTCCCCTTCCTTCCCTTTGGCTGGTAAGGATGGAAGCTCACCAGTAAAAGCACGCACGCCCCCACTCTGTAAGCGGACAAGCGCATACATGGTCTGCAACTTTGTGTGACAGCATCCACAAAGCCAGATGCACCAGTCTCTTAAAATGTTTATTCAGTGTCCCCAAAAGAACTGCCCTGAATTTAGAGCATTTTACTCTCCTAAGTAAGCTGAGAAGCTTGCAAGACTTAGGATTTATTTCTTAATTCACTTAGCAGTCCAGTAGTTTACAAGTTTTTAAAGGACGTGCTCATCTAAAATTGCTTATGACCTGTATTGTGAAGGTCACATCCTTATTGCTTCCATCGCAGTTGAATTCAGGTAACAAGACGGAAAATGTCAAATTCACCTCTGTGCCCTGGAGCCTCAGGGATCTTGGAAAAAAATGAAGATAGGTTCCTTTCTCACCAGACACAAGGGGCTGGGGGCACAGAGGGAGGGAGGGAGGGAGGGAGGGAGGGGGTGGCAGCTGGGCAGCATGGCAGTGCAGGTGAGGGCCGCCCCAGCGGGAAGGGGCAGCACTGTTGGGCTGTGGGACTACTCCCAGTCCAGCACAGTTGGGCTGTGGGACTACTCCCACACTGAGCTGCGCTCAGCAGCGTCCTCATCCCTGCCAGGGACCGAGCTGTGCTCGGCTGAGCCACCAGCACAGCTGTCGGCCTCGGTGTCTGTGAGGCGTCCACACGCCCGTTGTGCAGCCCAAACTGCCTTCGCCTGCCCCTGCTGCCAGTGCTGATGGTCCCAGGGTCCCTGCCCAAAGGTTTCAGTCTCCACCAGACAGCGTCGGCTTCCCACCCCCATCCTGGTGCCTGGGTTGGTAACCACGCTGTCCCCGACCTGCTAACTCCAGAGCGGTGTCAGTCCGCGCAGTCCTGCCGGCTGAAGGAAAGCAGGAGCACTGGTGTGGACCGGGACACGGAACCAAAGGCTGCACGTGGAATAGGAGGGAAAGAAGATCCAGCACTGGAAACCAGAGTCCTCTGGAGGAGGCGGAATGTCTGAACTGATGATGCAGTAATGCACGCGTACTACTGGCTGCTGCAATACAATGAAGTGTGTATGCTCTGCCTCTCTACGAAGCAGGAACCCCTACAGGAAAAAACAAAAAAGAGCAAATAATGCCTCAGAACTACTTGGGATGTTAGATCTGGAGAAAGCAAGCTGTGGCTTATTCTGGTGTGGATTTGAGGTAGACTCCACTGAATGGAGAGTGCTAGAGACAGAACCTTTGGAAAGCTTTGCTGTGCAATCTGAAGGGACGACGGTACCCGAACCCTCAGCTAGGAACACAGGGAAAGTGTTTCACATTAATGCCTATGGACTGACGCACACGCTGCTGCTCTCCCAGCAGGCTGAGGCGGCCCCGTGTACAGGCGGGTATGGCTGGGGAGGAAGCCACCCCAGCTGTATGAACCACCGCTGTGAAGAGAGCCGGGGTGGCCAGGTCAGGGGACATAAGGCAACCTGAGATTAGATAGGCGCCTACATGGAATGAAAAGAGGATTTTGCTGCTGGCCTTCCTCAGTGATGGCTGCTGGCCTTCCTCGGAACTGCATGCTGGGAAACAACTAACAGGAGTGAATCTGAATGTCTCCCCTTGAAGATCTCTCAGGAGTGTTGAGGTGGTGGACTACACCATACTCTTCCCAAATATGAAGCCTTTTTATCTTGAAAAACTAGGTACTAAAGTAACTATCAGGAATAATACTCGCCTGCAACACAGCATGGGTTTTGTTTTCCATTATGCAGTTCAAGCCTGTTGGCCTTTGAATGTGTCTAGATGCCCATTTGTCATCTGTGGAGTCGAGTGGTTTCCTTCCGGTTTTCCTTCCGTTCTCTGCTGGATATGAGAAATTTTGCTTTGAACTGAACTCTGTTCCGGAGTGATTCCGCTCAAATCACTGGAGCCTTTGCTTCCATCTCACCTTCTGCCTCCCCAGTTCATCAAAATGCCTGTCTTCTGCTCGCCCAACCATACCTGTCCCCCCCACCTCCTCCCCTATCCCTCTCATATTTCACAGTAACTGCGAGGTCGGTCCTCACCTCCAAATCCTGCACCACCACATCCGCACATAACTCTTCCCACATCATCTCCTCCTCCCTCTATTGCCTGATGAAGGCTCTGACCTCCTCCTGCCCTTGCTGTGCTGCCTGCCTGTTGCTACAGCTGGCAGATCTTCCACCAGCTTCCACCTTTGGCTTGGTTTTTCCCCCTTCAGCTTTCATGCAGAGATCCTGCGCAGCATCCTGAGAGGGATTTGGGTTTCACAGTGAGCTGATGCCAGAAGGGAAAATCACCCGGTAGGTCTGAACCCACTGTAAGAGTTGAGACGGATGGTTTTACTGACTTAAACAGAAATCAAATTAAGCCATAAGCAGATGCACTAGTCCTTGTGTGTTGAGGTAATGATAGTTGTTGTTTTATTGTCCCTGCAGTTCCCGTTGTCACAGAGCTGCAGACTCCTGTAGGAACAACACATGACCAAGTCAAAGGGGCCAAGGGCTGTCTGAATGCTTCACAACTGGAATGTCTTTCATGCCACTGGCTTTCCCACGGTTGGCATCCTGCTCAGATGAAAGCAAAACCGCTTTGCTGAGATCTCCCTCAGGCATGATTCTCCTTCAGCCTCTCTCCAGCCACTCAGCCCAAGTAAGGAGGAACACAGGGCTTGACTGCGACAGCTCCATGCCAGGACCGTAAGCCTCGTGCCTGCAGTAAGCGCCATGTAAATGAGCCGTCGTGCCTGTGTAGAGAGCTGCTGGTTTCAGCCGTGCACAGAAGTACCTGCAGGAGAAGCCCCTAGGCATCATGCTCAGCCTCCTTCCCCTCAAGTGTTTTTTTCTCTCCAGTATTTAATATGGGAAAGGGAGTGATGGGGCTTTTTTCTACACCGGGAGGGTCAGTTTACCTCCCGGGAGGTTTTTTAGTGTGAGAAGCAAAGAACATTTGGAAAGGCACTACAGAAGCTGGAAGGCTCGCACGTTGGCTTTCTGCAGTTTGCTGGAGCTTGTGCGTTAGCCCCGCAGCTCACCCCCCTCACCCAGCTGACGAGCAGCAGGGGAGCACAGGTTTACCACGGGCTGAGCACCCCTGCCTTAGCGCCTGTGGCCCTGTGGTGGGGGAGGCACCCCCCCAAACTGCCCTTCCCTCTGATGGTGTAGCATTCATCCTGGAGCAGAGTTAGCCCCTGACCCCCACAGCTGCTCACAGGAGGACGCCCTTCTCTTTCGAAAACTACTTCCTTAACTTTGCGGGGTCAGGTATTTTGCCCATCAGCCTTTTAATTTATGCAACTGCTGCCGTGGCATTGCAGCAACACCTCCCTGGCTGCTGCTGCTCCCCCTGCCATTGCGGACCCCTGTCTCTGCTAGTGGCCTGCCCCCCCAGCCTTCACCCGTGGCTGACCCTCGTTCGCCTGAGGAAAGCGATGAGGAAAATGCAGCCATTCAGAAGGAGGAAGCAAGAATGGTCCAAGTGAGCGATGTCAGCTGGGCCCCAAGTGTCCTCAAGACAGTGAGAAGATCTGTCAGGGCAGCGATCATCTCCGAAAACACCGTGTCTCCTCCAGCTGACAATCCCAACAAACCTGCTTCTGCCCTTCCAGCCTCCGTGTCACTGGCCCTGTCCCGCCTATTTGAGTGGCGTGTTTCAAGTCCCCGCATGCTTCCCCTGCCTCAGTTCCATTAGCTCTTACGGGAGAAACTTCTTCATTGTCTGTCTCGCACTGTTTGGGAATGCGTCTTTGTGGAATAGTAGGTTTTGGCTGTATTTTGGACACAGTTGCTCCCACAGAAATCTTCCTCTCATCTTGCCTTGAACCAACTGTCTCTGGAGCGTACTTGTTTTCAGGAAAGAACAAAGATTTCAATTACTTAATTTCTTTTCCATGTAAGAGATTTTTTTTCTCATTGTGTAAACTTATAGAAGCTCATTTAATTGGAAATATTTCTACTCTGTTTAAGAGACATTACACCAACCACAGTGAGTGCATAGTACAGGCTTCCAGCTACTCTGGAGGGCGTGGAAGTGTATTCAATCCCTTCAGCACTTCAACCGCCACTCCAGAGGTACACATGATTTTCAGCAAGCCCCCCCAGCCCCTCCACAGTGGTTCGGGCAGAGACAATTCAGTAGCAGGCAATGAAAAGATCAAATGGCTGGCACAACTCTTGTTAGTTCAGTCTCAGGATTTTTAACTGAATTATAGAAGATTGCAGGGTTTTTTAGAACTGGAATTTGCAAAAAGCAATACATTTCTTCCGTTGGTGTTTTAAACAGCCAAGCAGCTACTTCTGGAGCATCTTCTGTGGAACAGCTATTTCTATAGCCAAGCATTATTTGTTACCATGACCTAACAAACAGTCTGTTTAACACAGCAAGATTGCATTTTCAGCTCAAAATGACTAAAACATTAAAGACTTGTACTGTGTATTGTAAAGTTTTATGTCTGTTACCGAAAGGGGAAAAAACAAGGCGGTTTCATGAGTAAGTTGCAGTAAGTTATCTACTAGAACATTTAATTTATTACCAATGAGTTTATCAAAATTCATTTTAGTGTTTCTTTTTAGGATTTCTTTTGGGTAGTGATATAAGTACAGGCAGGAGACTAGTTACCATATCAAGCATTTGCATCTTTTCCGACTGTTTTACCTTAGAGAAACTCCTAAAGTGAAGGTCCTATTTAATCACAATTGCATTTATTTAAAAAATAATGTTTGAAATCTTGCTCTACTGATGACTCAGATAACTGATCTCTATTCCCTTGCTTGCGGCCCTGTATTTTTTTCCGCATCTTGCACCACATTAGTCAACTGTGTGTGCTCTGAGTTTCTCCTTTCTCTCTCTTTTGCCTACATACTCCAACATTTCCTGGAAAAGCCCAGGGTATTTGAATATCTTTGACTGATCCGAGTGATCTTGCAGAATAGAGGAGGAAGGAAAAATCTATCAGCTTAAGTATGTTTTAAGCTCTTTTATATGAGGAGCCTCCTTTATACTCACCAATTAGATTTAATCCAATGTATATTAATATCAGCTCTCCTCTTATAGTTTAGCTGTTCTTTTGGAAACATTAATTGTGAGTATTGTATTAGGAATACTTCATTCAATTAGATTTGCTGGAAAACATAATGACTTTCAGTTTCTTTAGAGCAGAGGGAAAAGCACGGTATTATGGATTTTTATGTCTAATACAACAAAACACTCTTACAATGCAGATAATAAATAACATCATAGATCAGATCCATGGAAGACAGTTGTAATATATATCTCCACGACCACTTCAGGTTAAACTGGTTTACTGAAGTTGAATTTTATCAGGTGTCTCAAATAAGATTCCCCACCCTTCCTCAATAAAAATTCTGGATTAGTTGTTTCTTCATTTAATGCAGCTTCAGTTTTGGCTTTTCAAAAGAAATGTTTCTGTGTGGAAGGGAACCTGTGAATATTTTGCATAGAGCTACAGTGTCTCTCCAGCCCCTAAATTAACTTAGGTCTGGTTAAGCATGTCAAAGCATAGCCAAACTAGTCCCAGTTTATATCATTATCAGCTGCTCCTCACTGTCTGTGACCACCATTGCTCTGTGTGCGCATCCACAACGCAACAGTTTAATGCTCTCACAAAGGGGAGTAACATACATTACACACAGGCAAACACAGGCAGCCCTTAGTGGTGCCTCACGTTGGGTAGAGGTGAAAATATGAGGAGGCTTAGAGAAGAAGGCACAAAGCACCACTGTCAGGTGCTCTTGTGGTCTTACTCAGGGCATGATGAGGACCTTTCTGTCATGGAAAGTGTACTAATGGACTCAGAGAGACCTGTGGAGTTCTGAAGATCCTCCAGGAGAATATGATCTGGGATGCTCTGATCTACAGAGAGCAAATGAAGCAAAAGACTGGGGCACTTAGAGATAGGGTCGATGTTCTAATGTGCAAGGGCTGCACTCTGTGATTTTGTTAGCTAAGCTCCCCCCTCCTCCATGTTTAAGGTGAACAGGCAAATTACAAACAGAAAAAAACCTCCATTGCCAGCTGAAGCAGTTCCAGCCCCCTCGCACATTTTCTTCTCTGTCCTGCAGGGTGCTGGTGGCTCAGCTGTGCTGTTATAAAACTGTGTGCTCCTGCTATGAACCAGAATGGGAAATCCAGCTAGCGAAATGATCTCCTTTCCCTTCAAAGTTAAGCCATATGAATTCTGCAACTTTGTTCACAGTGAAAAAACCACACAACAAAACCTAAACAAATAAACAAAACCAAAACAGTAGAGAAACAGTTAAATTTTGTTGCATAACAGTAGTAAATAAACAGTGGAAGATGGATATGTAAAGCTGGTCATACATGGATTCTTGTGCAGAACAGAGAGCATACCGTGAATTCACACCCCTTTAATAATAACATTGCTACATTATTTTAAGTTATTCCTTCAGTTTGTGGTTCTGATTTATCTGAAGTCAACAAAGAAGTCCTTGCTTTTTCCTAGTCATACAAGATCTGACTCCAATGGTCAAACAAAACTATATGGGTAAAACATTTCACACAGGATCTGCTGTGTCCCTCTAGAACAACATTCTTACCACCTACTGCCCTTGAGTGTCTCCCTCTGATTCACAGTTCAGCTGAGCATGTTTGTCCTGAAGACCTCTAACCTACAGCACTGCCCGTGATGCCTCACTTAACTACGCACCCGCCTCAGATATTCTGTTACACTGGGATGATTACTATCAAGGTCAGTTATTTTTTCCTCAGAAACAGTTTGCTTAATTGCAGGTGTCCTCTGATTATTACTGTGCAAACAAAAATGTGGAATAGCAAATATCCTGAGTTAGGCTAAGTACAGCTGAAATACAGAATTCTGTCAGAATTCATTGTCTAGTTAGGGAACAATTTTCTACTGCAAGATACTTCACTCCCAATTATAAACAATTTTTAAATCCTTAAAAAAGGACTGCAGTAATTTTGTTGCAATGGAACCATCTTTCTACACATCCCATGCTCTAAAGCCTGAGTCTGTCAAAAGAAACTGATGATTGAGAGTAATGAAGTTTCATAGCAATGTATGAGATCTTCAGAAACTGATAGAAGACTGAAGAGCTGTAAAGTGGGAACTACAGCGAACCTCATTACAGCTTTTGCTATCATTCCAGCAGTCTTCTCCTTAATGGCGTGAACAAAGAATGTGTGGTGTGGCGTGGTGTGGCGTGGTGTGGTGTGGTGTGGCGTGGTGTGGCGTGGTGTGGTACGTGAAGACCATCATGCTCGCAAGTAAAATGCACAAGCCTGACCTGACATGGAACAGTTCCCCTCACCAAATGAGACTGTGTGTTACCCTTTTTCTCATACTCCTCTACCCAATTCGATCATGCTGTGCAAGTCAAGATAGTTACATGGACGTATAAAACCTTTGAATCTCAGCACCAACCTGGAGAAATTAAGCACGTGTACTCAGAGATTCACACTATTTAAACATTTTTTTTCTTTGTCAAAGATCCTCCCCATGTTTTAAAGGATGCCACGGTGGGACAGCAAGATGCTTCTCTTCTCGGTGATTTACTCCAGAAAGGAGTAAATCCTCGAGGAGGAGGAGGGAACGATACGGAATTTGCCCACACGGGGGTGCGTGTGATAGTAAGGATGAGGCGGTCGCCGCAGTGTTTCGGGGAGCAAGACGCTCGCAGGTAAACCCCGCTGTAATCTGTGCAGATTTTTCCACTGACTTCACCTAGCATTCGGTGGAAATAAACACCATATTGTATTTCTCCGTATGTATTCTAAACAGCACAGACATAATAACTTCATGCTCAAAAAGCAGTCACTTAAAGCTCTATGTCAGACCAGAAGGATTTTTATCTACAACAGGAAGATGAAAGATCACTTGGATAAAATAATAAAAATAATTTTTTAAAAAAAGGACAGCGCAGAAGGAACAGAGTGCACAGCCTGATTTCATTAGGAACTAACTTAGGAATGCCAGCCCATGATACACAGAAAGATACCTCAAAGACCTTACTTTCACGTGTATACTGCTGCATAAAGGAAATGTTCCCTTAACAGTTAGTATAATGGGAACAATGCAGTGGAAGAGAATTAATCTGCAGAAGATATCCTCCTTGATTTCTTAAGGAAAACAGAAAGTTGATCTTACAAATAGCTCACTAGGAATGAAAATCTAAAAAATCTGTAACAGCCAGAGAAAGCCACTCTGGAGGAATAGCATCCTGCGAAAATATTAGTTGTTAAAACTCATCAAAGAAAGAAGTGGAAGATGTTCAAAACAGCTTGAAAATTAGGCAAGGTCGATCAGTTTTAAAGCTGCTGGAGGCTTTTTTGTGCTGTTTTCTTCTGAGCCTGAGCACACTGTTTAATTAAGAAGAAATAAATGAACTTTCTTATGTGGGAGAACACTACAAGGTCGTCTTGAGCTATCTCACAGACAGAGCATATTTCTAATCCCTTGATGTTTTTACCTGACCTTGGAGATAAGAGAAGAATCTCAAAAGGAGCTAGCAGTAGAGAACTGTTTTTCAGTTATGAGAAAATTTTAATCCTTCTTGACTTGAACCCTTACAAATCAGGTCAAGAGGCTTAAACTAAAATATTACAACAATTCCAAGGGGAGGACATCAAAGTCTCTTCCTTGTTTCTTACTAATCAGTAGATAAAGGAAAGCCTTCCATTATTTCAAAATTAGTGGGAGAGTTAATTATTATTAACTTGAAGCCAGGAGGTGAGTATTGCATTCAAGAGCTACACGATACGACTTTGATACTGAAGCAGTTGGTGAATATGTAAGATGTGTATTCTTTTTGGTTACATCTTGTTATATTCATTCAGCATGTATAGAGATTGGTTTGAAGCCAAGAGGAAGTTTTAAGCAAGATATACTGATAAGTGCTTTGGTTTTGCCTCTTGTTTTAATACATTAAAACCATGAAACCTGTAGGGAAAGAATCATACAAGACTATTTCAGATTAAAAGTCTTAAATACATATGTTCTGTTTTGACAGAGTAAATAAGGAAAGTCCAAGTTGTACAAATTGCTGACGACTATATCCATGGTGCCTAATCCTGCAAGCACTTAAGTACATCTTTGCTTCCAGTGTTTTCAAACATCTCCCAGACACTGGAGAGCATTTAGCTTTTGAATAGTTTGAGTAAAGAAACACTTTACAAATATGACAAAACTGTTTGGTTCTTAGGAATTGTACTAGGATAAACCGCATCAGACTTAAAACTTAGAAACTTGACAACTATATCTCCTACAGGTTTTATGAATTCATATTGTGATATTTTTCAGTTACATTTTGAAAAAACATTAGCGGTTGCCATTTTCTATGCAACTCCATCAGGCTATTTCATAACAGTATTGAAGTTCCACCAGGCAAATGGATTGTAAAAACGTGCTGCATAGCAGAACAGTTTTGATTTAAATGTATAGCAAGAAACTTCTGTGAAATAAGAACTGCATTAACAAAGCTGGCACTTGGCCACAATTAACTTTGTTCTGATTACTGCAACCTGTATCACCTGCAAGGCCGTTTACTCCTGAAAACTGGCGGAGTACAACTTGTCCCACTGCTGTCCCCAAGAGCCTCTAGTACAGGTACAGAAGAATATATAGCCCGATCTCAAGTTCATGCTGCAGATCTTTTCTGTCATTCATACTTGTTACAAAAAGGTGAATCTTACAAGTGTAGTGCTGCAGCAAATTGCTCTGATACTTGGATGCAGAGTTCTAGTTTCCTACTTTAGCTCGTCTGTTCCTTGGCTTTCATACAAAAGCATAGCTAAGTCAGAGAGAAAATCCAAGTGAGGGAGTGAAAGGGTGAGGGAAGGCTACTTTCTGTCTTCAAAACATTCCACTAACATTTTCAAATTAGATCTATTTTTAAAAAACTCCTTTGTGGACATCTTCGAATGAACTGTCAGTGTAATGCTATCAAGGTTGCTGTGTCCTTGGCCTTCAGGCAGGTATGCAGGGGGGAGGCTCCAATGCTTTCCTCCCTCATTCCTTGGCAAAAGGATTAAGACTATCTGACCTCTGCATGAAAATTTAGAGAGGCAAGTTATAATGGACTCTTACTATGCATCCTAATTACAGGCAGCAAATAAGCATTTGATTCATTAAAGGTTCTGTGTGTGGTTTTCTCTTCGATAACTCCAAAATCAAAGCTTCTCATTTCCTAAGAATTGACAACAACAAAAATTCAACAGTGTACATTTCACAGCAGTGGAGAAGATAGGTATCAGAGTACAGAATTAATTAGCCATTATATGGGGCTATTATAGCCAAAGTAAGGGTAAGAACCACAATTAGAACATGTATTATGAAGCACAAAGGTTTCAAAAGGAAGGTATTATGATTCATTTACTTAAAATAAGACAAAGTCAAGTTAAGAGCTAAAACTGAAGAGAAACTTTGTACGTTACCCACTGTTTCTTTTGCTAGCAGGTGGTTTATTTCTGCAGGCTGTGGCAAGCTACAAGCTATTAAGCAGGGATACTGAAAGCAAAATCCTGTCTATGCAGGATTTCCAGCATCAAAACCAGAGATACCTACCTAATTGCTGCCTTAAAGCTTTAGCTCATCTCCTTAAGAAAACTAATTCAGATTTTACAGTTAGCAGTTTTAGTCATGGGCTAGAAAAGAAGGAGTGATGCAAATAATTCATAAAATACCATGTACAAGAAATATTGCTGGATTTACCAATTGCTTTTAAAACTATCTAACTTTCAATAATGCTATTAATTCATGGCATTTTCTGACTGTATTCAATATTCGTCTTACTAATATTGTACGTTACACTGTCTTTGAAAGTTGACTGAGAATTACATTCTGGTTTCACTCACTATAGCCCTGAAATGAAACTATAGGTAACATTATATGCAGAGTCAGAAATTAAGCTAATGCTTCAGCTAAGAGCTGAGCTACGGCACAGAAACTTGTATCTCAGCCCAGCTAGCCCTTCTGTCAGCAGACATCTTTCACCCCAATGGAGAATACGAAAATGTAGTATTTTTGCCATCCATGACAGAATGCACCATTTCTTCTTAATTTTGGACTTCTATAGGATTTATTCAGCCTTGATAAGCATGGTAATGGAAACGTGTGTGGATGAATCAGTCTAGTTGCACTTGGCTAAAGGGTGAGGGTGAGAGAAGGTCATTCAGAGGTTAATGCCTTTTCAATGCAGGAAAGGGTTAATAAATGCTGAGTGGTTTGCAGTGAGGGAGGGACTTCAAAAGGGAGTGCAGCAAAGACACTTTGCAGGCTGTTATTCTTTTGGCAATTACTACCATGAAGTACGCTCCTAAAAGCCAAAGGAAAGATTTTTTTAAAAAGAGGCAACTAACAGACAGGAAAATGTGCCATGCTGTTGTCTGCCAGGACACTGCCCTTCTGGGGAAAAAAATACTGATGGTACTAGGAGAGATTTATTGCCACACAGACCCTGCATTGAATCAAAGCATTAGTCTGTCACACTTTTTTGAAAAACCCACAGATAATCTCATTGCTGTGTTTCAGAAAAGGAGGGAGCCCCTAAAGAGGCCCTTTAAGAGGCTGAGCAGCTTTTCCAGTCTCTCCAAGTATGCCCACCTTTGGGGTCACCATCCATGACTGACTGGGTGTCTCCTCTGTAGCAGATTTGTTACTGCAGGTGTTCGCAAAAGACAACAATGGGGTTGAGGGGTCTCTCATAATCAGTTCATTTCATCTGATTTGAAACCACAGGCCTCCCGAACTCAGACAGGCACCCTCTCATCAACCTTGCTCTTAGTGTAGGAAGAACTTTCTCCCTTTTTTGCCACTTTGGCATGGGTTTGTGCCTGGAGACACAGGCACCTCCACATGTTCAGATGGCAGCAGAGTCTCTGCCATGAACACCCTAACTGAGCAAGCAAGAAAGGCAACGAATTGCCTTACGGGGCAAGAGAAAGCAAAGAATAGGTACTACTACCAGAGGTGTACAAAGGGGTTGTTTCCACTGAAATACGAAAAAAGATCATGAGAGCTTACATGAAGACAAACTACACACATTCTGCTGAGGGGAAAGGCAGCCGTCACCTCAAAGAGAATGCTTCCAAGAGCTGTGCTCAGTTACCTGCATTCGGACACTGATGATTTATTTTAAAAATCTTCCTTGTAATCACTTCTCTCTGACAGGAAATAACTTAAATGATCTCAGCTTTCAAATGTATTCAAATATTTGCTAACAACCTGTAAGTTCTGCTTCCTAAACCTGGGTGATTGAGAGGGTTCCCACTCCAAGTTACCTGCCCCACCCTTTCTGCAAAGGGGTCAGGGACTTTCGTTTTGCTGCTTGCATAGCAGCTGCTGAACCCACCCAGTTTACCTTCAATATGCTGGGCTCCATACTGCAGCAGTTGCACATTAGCTGACACGACTTCCTCCCGACACAGAGGCAAATGACTGCACGCAATGATGTTCCAGCTGAACCACAGCTCTTATTTGGGAGCTGCCCACAGCCCACGTTCCATTTCACTTTCGGAATATCACTGGGACTTTTGGCCCTTACACTGCTGGGAATGTAAATTAAAGTTATAGCGAGTCTTTTGTTCAGGCAGGTGAGCTGCAGGCTGAACTGCTCTATCACTTACTGCTCCATGTTTCCTAAATGACAGACACAGCCCTTCAAAAACAACGTCTACAGTTAACTAGGAAAATACCATACATGAGTCATCTCAGTGTAGGGCCTCTCTGTGAACCATGAAATATGGTCCCATACATTGAAGCAATACACAGAGATAAATACAGCACCGTTCAGCAGTTTTGCAATCTGGCTACTCCTGTCTCTGTTTGCCAGTCACTTGAATTAATACCCAGTCAAAACAGACATGTAAGGATTATGCTTCAGCCTGTGACTGAACAAGTTGCCACAGGCATCAAGTGGACTGGAAGTTTCCCATGTAGCTCTTAAATCCTTGAGCAGCAGAGGGAAGATCAATCCTGTAAAATTTGCCACTAGATACTGAGTCACGCTCTAAACACAAGTGTTCACAGTAACTCAGGGCAACCCTCAGTCAGTCGTCCATGAATGAGAACACTTGTTGCTAGAGGCTTAGCTTCTACAGTAACTGAGTCTTTATTGTTTTGGCCTTTCTCGTGTCTCCTTGTACTTCTGCAGATTTACACTGATAATACCAGAGTCATTGTACAAATAGCAAAATGCAGGTTCTTTCTTCCGTTTCCCTCAGGATGCTGTTGCAAAGGCTTTCATTCTGCATGTCTTGGTTCAGCTGCTACATTTTCCAAAGCCTTATCACTCTAGCATACAACAGCAGGGATCAGGTAACCGTTACATTACTGGAGTTTCGGTGTTGCTTATACTGCTTCAAATGGAACACTGCAAAAGGAAAGCTCCTCTTTGCTAGCTACCACCTATTAAGCCCTGTTCAGACCCAGTCCTGGAAGCTCAGGATCAGAGAATCCCTCATTGAAAAGTGAAACTCAGAATTTTGCAGGACAGAATTCACCACAAACTTCAACAACCCATCAAACTCAGTGAGGAAAAAAGTAAACTTTGGCTTGGTGCTGTGCATACTATATATATACACATATGCACGTTAATGTTAGTCTTCCAAATCATCAGAATGAGAATGAAAATAAAGGCACAAGTAAAGGCTGCAGGATCAGTAAACTAGTCAATCCTTAACATAATTCTCTCTTTTTTTTCAAATGGTAGCACTCCTTTGTAGCACTCCTGCAGATTCTGAGTATCAGATCTTTCTTATTTTGATGCATCACCAAATGTTCCTACTCATTCTGTAAAAATTTGGGGCAATACTCCATGCTGAAAAGGCATTCTAAGTAGTCCTCTTATTGTATAAATCAACCAGTGACTCCATTAGTAACTGCATTCAACAAAGTACAGGTCAGTATAAGACTTATCCTGACGTTTGTCGCTGAAATAACTTTCCTAATTTCATTCTGAGCATGCAAAGCTGAAGCAAATAAAGCTAATCATCTTAGCATGGTACGACATCTGGCAGAGAAGTGGAAGCAGTGGCTGTACCAGTTCAATTTTTTCTTAGAAGTGAGTGACAACAAGCATCTGCAAAGGAAAACACCCCCCTCCACACACAAAGAGACACACAGTGCTGTGTGTGAAGTGCCCACACCCCTTAAAGGACCGTGGGGCACTCCTGCAGAAGCTGAACAAGGGCTCACCACAAGTGGGGGTTTCCAAACTAAGAGATGCATCTTGTTAATAGTAGACAAACTTCTCCAAAGTTATAGGCAAAACACTGCTTGATCAGCCAAATATTTCCTGCTGCTACACATCCACATAGCTGTCACCTCTTCCAACCACTGTTCCAGAGAAAACTCAGGCTGGGAACACTTCCACCAGGCGAGGCCAACAGCTTCAGCCTTCTGATCCGTGCAGGAACTCTCTGGGGAAAGGCACATTTCATTTACAAGGAATTGCCTAAGAGGTCAGCTTACAGAGCAGTTATTTTATAGATCAAAGGGAAAAGAAGGGAAATGTGCCAGCAATCAGAATGACTATCTTCTGAGTTATATGGTATTCTAATACACAGGTCAAAGAAAAATTGTGAGAATAGATCCTAAGCTGACTGCAATGGTTATCTGCACATTATTTAAAAAAAAAAACAAACAACAATGAAACCCGCATAAAACCCCAAAATAAAGCTTTCCAAAACAAGAGTATAAGCCAAGCAAGTTGAAAGAAGATCTGATTAGAAATTGTAACAAACCTTGTTTGCTAGAATAAACATAAGGGCAGCCCTAGCACAATGACATAATATCAAGTAGCAGCAGGACTGTGTCAAATATAAACCAAAATAATTTATTTTTTGAAGTCAGTTAATAATAAGTCACAATGAAACACAGCAAAAGAAGAAAGCTGTGATGCTAATGCTTGGAGCAATGGCTTAAGTCTATGAATATTCTTTATGAAGAAATATTTATTGGAGCATGAGAAATAAATTTAAAAGACAAGCATTGTCAGATGCATAGGATCAGAACTGAGCAGGACAACTTTACACAAATATTAGTAATCACCCTCATTAAAATAAAACCAAAACCTTATACATAAGGATATTACAAAACTGATGCTTTGAAATACTAGCATGGTGTGCATGCTTGGGTTGAAAAAAATCAGTCTGCAAACAGACGTAATAAAACGGGTGTTAAAACTAATCTAAAACAAGGGGAAAAAATACAACAAACCCCAAAACCCAGGAGAAGCTGGTAAAAGAGTTTTCTTTGTTACCTAGCCTACACTACAGCGTTATAAAATATTACTCCTCATTAAGCCAAAGGGAGCCTGTATCCACTGGCTCCAGTGGCTATTATTGTAACAAAAACCTGCCTCAGGCTATGCAATGATTTCAATCAGACACTGTGCAGGCACAAAGGTCTGCCCACGGGGATCTAGCTGTGAGCTGGGACTTGACAAGTACGGCCTGTGATAGCGCCTGGCAGGACCCCCAATTAGCCACTCTCCGCTTTGCTGGTAAGGCACTACACTCCTGAACTCTCAGCCAGTGTCACCTTCCAGGCTCTAATCTGGGACCTCTCAGACTTCAGGTTTCTGTACCTTCTCCCACGGCTACTTTTAGTTTTTTACAAAATCTTTTCTTGAGATTTGGATTCTGAAATTCAGCTGTCTGTCCACTGAGTTTGGCCCTGACCAACCTCCTCCAGTTCCCACTGCTAGTGGATACAAGCTGTTTCCAAGAATTCCAGAAAACTGAAACCCTCAGGTTCACACCTAAACCCTTCAGAACACCTTGGGCCCACATGGCCAGTTTGTTTAGTGTTTCTAGACATAGCATTACTTTCACTTCAAGAAGGAAAGCCCAAGCCACTAGAATAACCCCAAACTTCTTTTTAGTAGAATAACCCCAAACTTCTTTTTAGTACAGTGTTCTTCCTTCCAGCTCACTGGAAACTGAATTCCTTTCTTCTAAGCAGCAGAATTCCCTTCTCTCCATTCAGCCAGGGATGCTACAAATTTTCAAAGAAAGCAAATAGTTTGGCTCCTTTCTTTTTATAACCCTGCATTTCCCATCTCCTCAGGCGATTGATACAGGGTGCTTACAGACCTCTCCCACAATTTTCTGCAAGCAAACCAGTTTTCTTCAGAAGCAGTTAACATGTTTTTTTCCAGCTCGTATTTTGTGATAGAGAACAGGAGTCAGTAGGACTTTACCGCTAGTCTCACGCCAACAACTCCGAGGAGTTTTACTGTAAAATCACAGTGAGAAGGCAAAGCAGCTGAAATGGGACCAGGAATCTGACACCTACCTTTGGAGTCCCCCACCAGAGTCAGAATCCACACAGCCCGCAGAGAGGCTCCCAGATCCGCCTTTGGCCTCCTCCTGAATTACTGACCTGTGGCTGGACAGGAAGCTGCCCTTAAACAAACAGACCAAGTATGAACCTATCCCCCATCCTCTGCTTTATTATTTTTACAACTGCAGGTAAAAAGCAACTGTTACTTTATAAAGTATGTTGTGGTTCTCTTTGTAAAAGCAATGCAGGCCTCTACTGACGCAGCTAAAACCAGGCCTCCTCTCCTGCTTGCAAGCAAGACATGTCAATGATAATCCTTCTGTTAGTCTCAGTTAGCTAGTTTCATATAGCTACGTTTAACTGAGCTATGTTCAGCTATGGGGGTAAGCAATCTTTCCAGGCTCCTTCTTAATCTACATCATTCATGTCAGCAAAACTTCTTCAGTGTTGATCACACCCAAATAACAGGCGGTCTCATTATGGGGCTATTTCTATTTTAACTACATTTCCATGTTGAAGCAATGGTGAGGACTGTGTGTTGTATTCAGTTTGTGGATTCTGCATATTTTAGCATATGTATGTATCATACAGAAAACCAAGGAAAAAAGATAAAAGCAATAGCTAGCCTATAGTCTTCATAGTACCATATCTCAAAATAAGTTGATAAATGGAGAACACCGATTGTAACAGCACATCTAAATGCAGATGGCTAGAAAAATGTTTGAGTAAGCCAAGTGTCCAAGTGTAATTTCTTATTTGATATCTCACTAGCGCAGATCTTAGAGTTTTTGTTTTTAAGAAAGCCAAAAAGCCCATAGCAAACCAAAACAAAAAGCTGTAATGAAGCCATTACCTTCTTCAAAGTGAAGCTTTTTAATAAGTCTGTAATAAATTACCAGTGAGTACAACTACCATAAAAGCTAAGCTGACAAAAAAAGCAAAATCTCACTACATATTAACTAAGGTGCAACCTCCCCTTTTTATATTCACATACACAGGCATACAAAGAACTGAAGGGCCAATGTAAACATGAAGATTAATTAAAAAAACTCCTTCTGCTACATTCTTCCTTCATTTGATATGTTGAGGCTAACTCCAGACAGGGGCAGATCACCTATGCCAAGCACAAAACTTGCTGTTTGTTTCCCAATGCCTTTAAAAATGAGGCACTCCAACTTCTACCGAAAATTGTTCTTTACAACTTTGGATCGTGCAGGCTTTTAATTAATGCAGTCTGAAGCATGAGATTACAGGTGGCTGTTTATGCAGAACAGATCATACATTCTTTAAACACCTTGTGAGGAATCCTAGTGTGGCTCTCCTTGTCATTTTCTTCAGAAAGCTCCATTTAACTGGATTGTCGTAAGTATCGATATTGACCACAAGATGGGCAAGGAATGAGACAGAAGAAGCATTCAGATAGGGTAAAAAACATTACAGGATTTTTGAATGAAAACCAGGCCAGATTTCAGCATTTGTCATGCTGTCAGCAGTAGGGAGAAGTAGTGTCGTGATATAACCATGCATTTCTTGATCAAGGATATATGAGAAAAGCCATTTCAAAGCAGGTACAAATGGGTAACTCCATTTCAGTGAGATTAAACAAAGTTGGCATGCAAGACAGCCTGTGAGGTAGAGAGGACACTGCCAGGTTTCAGTTCCAGCTCAGCTGTGTGACCTTGGGCAATTACTCCTATGCATGTTCCTCTACCCTATTTTATCTATCTATATTGTGAACTCTTCAGGACAGACCTCTTTCCCCACTGGTTTTAGGAAAGGTATCTGTGAAAATGGACCATATTTCCAGCAAAGGGTAGGAAGATTCTAAACGAGTAATGATCACCTATTACACCAGCTTTAATATGTCCAGGAGAAGGACCTAAACCTTGGAACAGAGTGAATGTTCAACGTTAAAGATTGAGAAGTAGTGTCTCTTTGGAAAAAGGAAGTTTAAACAAAAAATCAAGGTACCATATATTACAAACCCACGGTTTCCAAAGCTTTAAAAGAAGGCTTGCAGCTTTAAATAACATGGAAACATGTTATTTAAGCCAAGGAAACATGCTTAATAATTAGTAACAGCCAGCAGGGCTGCCACTGCTGCCTTGTGCCTGCTGCTCTATGTAACTGATTACAGAAATACGCCACAGCAGGGTATGCATTAGGCCCTTATTGGTGCCCACATCCAGCGCACTATTAGGGAGCATGCTAGATGTTGAATATGTCTCCAACCACCTGAGAAATACTTAAGGAATCTAAAAGTGTGCACCCTCCTATGTTTTGCTGTAACCAGGATAAGGCTCTTCCATTTCACAACTTACTTTCTGTAACTTTTATCTTGTAATTCTGACATCTAGGAAGGAGGGAGTGTCATGCAGCATATCTGCATGACATTTTTTTTACTGTTTTGCAGGGCTTTAAAGATGGAATACCTTTTACTTGAGCAATTGAATTACACTACAGACCCTTACAAAATTAATATTTTCTGTGCTTAAGTTATATTTTAACATGTTGAGGTTTAGTAATACTCCTCCCTCAGTTGCAGTGATACCCTCAACAGCTTCTGTCCCCAAACTTTACTATGTTTAAAACTTGTGCGTGGAGTCCAGCTTAAGCTTTGAACTTACAGAGAGGTCTGCCATCCAAATAAAACCTCAGTTTCTCTCTGCTCTCATTATCTCTTTGTCCATGAGATACAGACATTCAACTCTACATTGAAAGGAAAGGAAGAGAGATGGCTGAAGGGCAGTTGAGAAGCAGAAGTTCCCTCCCTTCCATCCTTCAACCAATGTGACTTTTATAGGGATAAGAAATATCATGCTGGAGGATCAATGCAGAGCACCACTGCCAAAAGCAGCAGCACATTTGTATGTCCTATCACTTCTCATACATAACTGAGCTCCAAGAGTTTTATTCACAGCATTCTTACAACTCTGTAAAAGAACTCCAAAACCGTACCAGCGTTGGAAACACCCTGAACAGTTCCTTTGTTCACACCTCTGGCAAAGGCAGACATGCTTGTCTAGGGTGCTCTGCCTCAAGGTACTGTTGAGACTGGTCCAGTTCCCTTCTGGGAACTTGGCAAGAGTTAGACAAAACAGTACAAGTAACAATTTGTGACGGTGCACTCCTGGTTTTGTTCCCACTCAAGGTTATATTAGCAGGAATTAACAAGGGTGCTCACTACGCATAAGGTCTGACTTTGCTCAGAAGCCTTCTGGCGGGACATGAAGCACAGACTACTGTGACACTCCCATCTTCTTGAAATGAGTCAATTTCACAGGTAAAGAAACAGGCCAGCTACATGTTCAGTCCTGTTCCTGTAACACGTGCTAGAGGTCCCACTGAGTTCAGTAATACTGCTCGAATGTATGGAAAACAGGATTTGACCCTAAGAGTGTGAGGCTTGAAAATACTAACTTTTTAAAACAGATTTTTTTGTGAGCATATGTGCACATCACTCTTCTGGGATTTTAAATGAGCGAGTGGGTAGCAAGAAATAACTGACTTTGGATGAACAGTGAATCTGCTCTAGGCTTGTAGGATTTGCCCTGACCGTATCTATGACTATTCTTTCATGCACAAAGCTTCTGTTTCCAAGTATGTGGACTTACTGGATTAAAATTTTAGAATACTCACAAATATGAGCTGAGTGAATGACAGCAGTAAGGATTCTCTCAAAAAAACGTGAATTACTATTTAATATTCTTCAAAATAGTATTTCTGTTAGAAAAGCTTTTAATAGTTTCTTTCATCTTACAACCTCTGGCTGGAGTTTTTCAAGAGGCATTTTCTCTTACATTATTCCGTTGAAAATTGGTATTTCTGTGTAAATTTAGAATTATTAGAACAGTGACTAACTGGCATTTTTTTCCCAATGTGGTTAGATTTAGATAAATATTACCCTGTGCAACAACTGGAATGGTGAAATTTGAAGATACGTTTCCATGCAATTTGTGAAGGCACTTTTGCAGGGTGTGCTTGAGGGAACTTGCACAGCTAGTAAAATGGACAAAATGCTTAAAAAAATTATTAGTAGTAGCATCCATAAATTAATACCTTTCTATTTATGTTTTCAACACATACTTTTCATTTCCATTTAACATCAATGAGCACGTCTGATAAATCACAGAGGCACTGTTCTTGACAGCAAAGAATCAAAGACATAAGTAACCAGCTGAAATAATACCGTATGGCTGCCAGGTGTTCCCTCCTGAACATGAGAAATTAAGGTAGGCCATTTGTCCCTGTCTGTCTTAGTTTACAACTGTAGGCTACCTTTGCTTTAGCCTTCCTTTTTTTTTTTTCGCAACATGCCAAGTATTTCTTGGCCACTTTTACAACAATAATACAAGGAGAACCTACGGTTAACTAACTTGGTTCTGACACAATGCCCCTTAAAACCTTCTCAAAAACAGGGAAATTCATCACTGCTGCAACTGACCATATCTTATATTAGACAAGTTCTGAAAACACAGGTTGAAACCAGAAGTAGGTACATAAACACATTTGAGGATCTAGTCCAGTGTCCCCAGAAATGAACTCTTTGTAACTTTGACCCAGTATCTCATAGAGTCTGAATTAAATCCTTGGGTCTCTGTGCAAAAGTCTTGCAGAATTGGCCTCTGCTGCTTGAAGCACTACCCTTACAAGAAGTCGGAATAAAATGACTGCCATCCAGCACATTATATAAATTCAAGCTCTGTCTATAACAGAATACAGTAAGCCACTGTTTTATACTACATATTTTCTTCCTTCAGACTGTAAAGGGCTCTTGGTATTCCACCATGTATTATAACTGAAATGAGGTACAGATCATCTTCCTAATCTGAAGCCTTCATACCATGGTCAAATGATACCTGTATTTGAAAACAATGGGGAATACATAATCACCACATATTCCTACTCTGAGCTGTCAGAAAGAACAAACACCAAGAAATGCTCCAAGAAACATACAAAGAAGAGACTGCTTACTGCAACTGCTTGACAAAGTTTCTCAGTCTTCATACAGTTCTCTGGAAGAAGCAGAAGTATAAGTCTTCAAGGAGAATGGCAGATTGTTTCACTAGCCTATCTTATGCGTAGTTGGTATCCAGAGACAGGATGGCTGGGAATGGTTCAAAGCTACGCCAGGGGAGGTTTAGACTGGACACTAGGAAGCATTTCTTTACTGAGGGGGTGGTCAAACACTGGAAGAGGCTTCCTAGAGAGGTAGTGGAGAGGCATTTGGACAATGCCCTTAATAACATGCTTCAACTTTTGGTCAGCCCTGGAGTGGTGAGGCAGTTGGACTAGACGATCGTTGTAGGTTCCTTCCAACTGAAATATTCCATTCCATTCCATTCCATTCCATTCCATTCCATTCCATTCCATTCTAGTTGCTCTTGTTGCTTATCTGTAATATACTAAAGGCTGAGTCCTGCTGGGCCAGTTGCTGAGCAAACACAGAGTGCATGACTAGCCCTGTCCTGAAGAATGGGCATCCCAAAGAGAAGGCAAGCAAGAGAATGGGTACATGAAAGTGCAAAGCAACAATGCAGTCATTAACAACAGAGCTGCTGAATGGTAATTGTTTTACAGATTATGATTTTGACAAATGGTGATCATCTTTTGATAGCATTCTCAGAGATACGTAACTTCCCTCAATGAGCACCTTCTCCCACCTTTGTTGAAGCACAGTCAAACACAGAGTTCATTTATTATTCCTCACAACTACGGGGGAAAAAGGAGTGATTAAGGAAGAAAAAAGAGAGTGGAAAGGCATTATCCTAAAAGCTGTGCCAAATCTGTATTGGACAGTTCCTATTCCCCAATTCATCCACTGCCAAATGGCCACCTTCTCTTTAGCTCTACTAGGTCAAGTGTTTGTAAGACTGGACTTCATCTGAGCTGGCAGAAGCAATCTTCTTAAATAAAATTGGGGGCACCTTTTTCACATTATTTTCTAGTTGGGCCTAGAAGGCAGAAGAACTCCACTTCTCACGTTCATTTTGTAATTTTCTTGTTCACCTGACAGTTACTAAAAAAAAGCAGAAGAGAACTATGAATGCAAATACATCTTCATGTAGGCAGATGTAGCCTGTAAATCTGCCAGGAATATGGATGGTTTGCTGAGCAGAGGGGACAGGGCTTATGAAAAGGTGTATAGGAGAAAGCCTAAGTTTAACTCTAGGGTACAAACTGTTACCAGCAGCAATTAAAAGCTCTTCCAATGGAAGAGGCATAAGACTGAGCACAAAATACCAGTTGTGGTCTCAGTGCTTGAGCACTTTTCTAGGCATTTAGACCATGACCTGATAAAAGACACAAACACCCAAAAGTTGCACTACGCAGCAGTTTTGGAGTAGATGGCTTAGACTACAATCTGAAGACTATTTAGACCCACAGAAGTGCAAGCAGAAAGTTTGGTCTTCATGAGAGCAATCTCAGAAACACTATATGCCAACTGGGAGCTGTTTGTGGCCACACATGATCAAGATACATGAGTAAATGTCAGTGGAACTCTGCAAACTCTTTGGTTCCAATTAATTCCAAAACTTTGTGGAACAGAGTGGTTAACTGTAGTCAAGCAATATATATAGATCTTGCATTAACAAGCATACTGTGCAGTTACAAATGATCCTTATTCCAGATGTCCAGAAATCAAACATATAGCAGATGGTTCCCTCGCTAAGACTCCTCACCCAGTAATGCATATGTTGGCACATTTAGTTACTTACAAAGTTCATGTGAGATAGTGTTTCTGCATCTGTTGTGAAACAAATCACAATAAATGTAACAAATGAATCAAATCACAACAAATGATTCAAATCACAACAAATTTATGTGGAGCTGGGAATAGTAATTTGCGAAGTATAATGTGGGACTGAACTCTCAAATCACACTGGAGCATCCTAAAGGACAACTAACTAATGAAAAAGATGTAAAAGAAACAAGTGATAAACATGATGCTATGCAAGATTAATCAAAATCTGTAAGGGGACAACATGGATATAAAAGAATCTTGTACTAAGAAAAATGAAATTGGCGGTTACCTACCAAAAATAGATTCTTTGAATATTTGGAAAGAAAAAAAGGAACGTGAGGAAGTATGCTAGAGCTGTAAAGTAAAGATGTGTTTCAATTTACTAGAGAGATGCACTGATGGGAAATTTGGTCCAGTAATGGAACTTGCTACCATAAACTCATCTATAACACTGGAAGAATGTCAAGGAAATTTTTCATGGAGAAAAAAGGTGTGTGATAACGATATTCCACTATAACAGTTATCAGCTAATTGGCCATCTTGGAAGCTCTGCTGTTTCCCTGGCACTTCCAAATATGCTCTAAATAAATAAATAAATAAAATTTACCACTAGAGGGTACTGTTATGTCAAGCTGTAACAGAAAGGCACTTGGAGGTGCTAACAAATCTATTATACATGTGTTATGTCAAGCTGTAACAGGAAGGCACCTGGAGGAGGTAACAAATCTATTATACGCTATGGTGCTGTTCCACATTGAAGTACAAAGGCCTCTCTATGGAAAAGATGTGATCATTTCTCCATTATTAGGCAACGCAATGGCCTCAGTTGAAGAAAAATTGAGAAAACTTAGCTGTCATGACTTCGAGAAAAAGAGTACTCAAAAGAGAGAGGGCAGCTCTCTGAACACTGAATGACAAACCTTCATACAATTTGGTTGTAACTTTAATGAACTGAATAGATGCTGTACCAGAAATCCAGGCCACAGAATGTCAAGATGTAAGTACAATAAATTAGTCTCTGAAAAGTGGATGGTGAAAATAGGCAAGAAAAAAAACCAAGTTTCTCTTCAGTCAACAACCAAATCAACTAAGAAACCCTAGGCCGAATGATCTCCAACATTCAAAGTTTCATTACTATTACCAGAATTATTACAGCATCAAGATATTCTCGTTAGTTACATCACGACAGTAAGTACTGTTCAAATACAAAGCAAATCAAAGCAAAACCACTTCCATCTGGGGAAAAAATGGACTACATGAGTCAGAGTGTTTTGGTGTTATCCAGAGGGCTTGGGGTATATTTTTGAACGAAAGATGCTCACACCACTCTGTATCCCACTAGGGAAAAAAAAAAAAAAGTAGGAATATTTCTTCATCCAAAAGCAATGTCTGCTTTTCCAACAGACATTCTGCTCAAAGGAAGCTCTGACCATTAGCTTCCTTCCAAACAGCCATTCATCAATTCTTCACCTTTTTGCTGGCTTCTCTTCATCTTGATACCCTATCTTCTTTCTGCCTCTGACCTACACAGAGTCAACAGGAAAGCCCACATCCAGCAAGTCCCTGTCAGGAACCTAGGTGACAAATAGGCCTTGGTTGCCCCGACAAGCCTCTCCCAGAGCCTCCACCTACACCCTCTGACTGGGATCTCCATTTAACCTCATGCCTGGTCCTTTAGTCCCTGCCAGAGCTACATGTTAGGTACACTTACCCCTAGCTCTGTACCTGAATCATTGTTTGGATTTCCTGGATTCACCTTGGACCTGGCATGTTACCTCCTCTTTGCCTGATGCTCACCAGACTGTCAGTAGGACCTGCTGCAGTCACCACTCTGCTCTGCTCACCTGCCTCTGGTGCCATGGGACTGTGCTCTGCTGCTGAGGCCATTGCCTGGCCTGCCTTGTGGCTGCTCTCCTCTCACCTTCCTTTGGAGCACTCCTCTTGCTGCTATCTGACCAAGGAAAAATGAGACTTGGCTTCCTAAGAGAGTCCCACTTGTCCTCAAAACTTGAGCAGTAGTTTCTGCCTCTGGAAGCCTTCCTTAATAAAAGTCCTTGAATGCTTTTCCTCTTTGCCACATCCAGTAACTTCAAATAGGTTTGTAAATGGTGGCAGTGAGTAATTCACTTCAGCATTATAAAAATGCAATGAGAAACAATGGATAATATTCACTGACCATTTCCATGCATGTATTATGAATTAGACTGAGAACATGCCACGGATTTGCATGCACCCCCAAAACAGCCACTAGATTAGCGATGTATTACTTACACCCCCAAGATTCATACCGATTGGATCCTGGGAGAAGGGCAATGAAAAGGACTAAGAATTAGATCTTTGCTGCCATACTCACTGGATGGATCCCCATCAATTTTTTTTTTTACTTACAGGACAAAGAGTGTCACAGGAACAGTCAGACACAACAGGAAGTGTTTGGTACTGTCTTATTAGCAATGAAAAATGGTTACCTAGGGAGGTGAAACAGCAAGTCCTCCTCTTACTCTCTGCCTGTCTTTTGTCTCTGACCCTCTGCTCTGTGATTCAAATGGCTACCTCTGAGCTTAAACCTGGATTTGCGGTGACATTCTGAGTTTCCTCTGAACTATCCAATGCCCAATATTTACCTTAAAAACAGAATTTTTTTAACTCACTGGGGGCGGTGGTAAGTTCACAATTTTACACATTCTGGCAGTTCTATTTACATGCACAAATACTGATTTCAGAGCATAATTTTACATCCCAAGTTTGCCAGATCTTGCTTCAAAATTTACTTTAAACTCTGGTAACAAATTAAACTTTGGTATCAACAGGCACAAATAAAATATCTTTCAATCTGTGCCATTCCTAAATATCACACACAATTCCTTAACACTCTTTACATCCAAACTCTGCCAAAGCCTTTTACTGTCCTCACTTGATCTTTTGCCACCTTCTGTGATTTGGATCTCTGCAAAGTATCCATAGATCTTGGCAGCTCTAGACTAAATTACTGCAATGCACTCCTCTTAGGGCTATAGTTAGCAGGTTAGCTACGTTGTTTCCATCACTGATGATTTAGTTAGTTCATTCTCTTAGCAATTCCATGGGATAGACAAATACTAATTTGTTGCCATTTGTCAGCAAATGGCGTTTAGGTTTACTGTGGTCTTAGAATGATTCTGCATTGAAATCAGGAGACGAACCATAACCTTGAGTGGTAGCCGAGTCCTAACTACATTTTCCCCATGTGAGGATGTTTCAGACTTCATAGTGAAGCAGCTACAACTAAATTCCTTCCTAGTAACCTAATGTATGAGTATTGCAATAGTGCATATATTTTAACACATTCTTATGTTTACCAGCTGAATAGAAATTTGTCAAGTTTATCTCTTAGGGGGAAAAAAAAAGCTGCTCTTAAACTGTGGCCACACAGTGATTTCAGTCTGAATTAAACTTAGCATTTTGATAAACACAGCTTTTAGTAGCCTAGCAAAACAATTTCTCCCTTTTCTTCACTGTCAGTAAAATTCTGCTAAGAATCTGCACCCAGTTTCTGCAATGCATCAGGCCCCTTTGTGAAAGAGACAAAATGGTAAATCACAGTATCTAATTGTCACTTTGAGTGGTTCACTCAAATGAATTGTTTTGCTCAGAGGAAGTGTCTTGTTCAGTTTTTCTCCAGAAGCGACCTGCAGAGTCAAAGATGCAATTTGTATTGCTGAGCCATGGTGCAGTGGGCAGCCTAGTGGAGAGGCCGTACCCTACCAGGAGCTGCCAGCCGTATCAGCGTATGGTAAGTCAGATAAGGGCTGGCCCATGGAAGTCCAGACGTCTTCTCTGCCCCACTACTGGAAATCGCTTATCCCCACTTTGGCCAACTGGACTGATCCCAACAAAAAGGTGGAGGAGCAGGTTACTTTTTTTAATCCAGTTTGTGGAATGACCTCACAAATAATTGGGTCAGAAGAGATGAGGAGCTGGCAAGTTGCAGTGAATTGTCAGGTTTAATTAGGACTGTTACTCCTTGAGCTGCAGTTGCTAGTGAAGACCTTCTGTTGTCAAGCGCAAAACTGAATGTCCTAGTAACAACTACCCTGCTAAGAAATCTCTTGGGATTTTTTCCAGGAAACTAAACAAAGAAGTTCCTACTAGAAGCTGTATTCTCTTGTATTCCCAGAAACATAGCACATCTGACTATGTACACATAACATTTTACAAAGAACTGAGAAGTTTTAATAGGAGAATTACATGAAAGACAACAATGTATCAAATTATTCTGAGTAAATAGGAGCTAAATACAATGGAGAACAGGGTATTCTCCCATTAAATAAAAAGCAGTTTAGAAGACCTTTTAGCTGCCAACTACTAATTAATGTAAAAAAAAAAAAATTCTTAAAACCATATGGTTATAAGTTTGTTCCAATGGGTTAGCACTCATACAGCAATTACTTGATATATCTAGATGGCAAAAATAAGAAGCAAATGTAACAAAGATGTCTAAAGTATTGATTTACTATGATGACTGTATAATTTGGAAGATAATAATGAAAGCTGACAATTTGCAGTAATTACGTGTATTGTTTAAAATGACTTAACAGTAGATGTTGCAAAAAAGATGGAAAGTCATATTTTTTACTTGTTAACCTGACAAGAAAAGAGCAAAGGTGGTGCTAAATTGCTTACTGAAAAGATTGAACATATTCTTTCTCAAACAAATTAACTTCCTTGAGTTTCATAATAAGTACAATTTCTGTCTTATGGATGTGTAAACTAAAACACATGGTAGGTAGGTAGGTAGGTAGTCATGCCAGATCAGACCCAGTGAAGAAAAGGGGAGGTCTGGAACTGAGGGTTCTACATCTCCTTTCGGTACTGAATCAGCGTACACAGAACGTTGTATTCCTGGTTACAGCACATGGGAACAATATGACTTGAAGATTACATATTGATTTTGTGGCAAGCATTAAAAACTGACTGAATCAGAAAAGAGAAAATGTTTTCAGTGTTGAGAATCTATAAAAAGTTTTCTTCTGTGATAAACAGATCATCTAAATTCCAAAATGGATTTGTGCAATAAGTTTGACAGAACAAAATTACAAAACAGAAGAGCAGGTCAGGGCTTTTTTCGTAGTGTAAGAAAGCATTAGTAATATGGACAATAGGAATATTGATAAGATCTGAATGAGAAAAATATGGTAGGTGTTAGTTTCTTTAAACCTGATATGAATAACCTCAAAGACAGGTCATTTTCAATAAAATGCTGTCCTGCTGAAAAAGATAAACATAGTTTGTTTAGAATAGATCATGTGGACTGATTGTGTCTGTCTAATCATATTTGTATGCTGAGAAGACTAATTATTGTGCACCCAGGCCCTGATGCTATAATTAGATCTGTGCATACAGACCTCTGTTCTTGCTTGAATTTATATTTAATTAAATTACACCATATACCTCTTTAAAGTAAACAAGACCATCGTTCAGTTTATATGTCCTTACAAAAGAGGCAGCTGAAACACAACCCTCACACCACAGCCCAATCACTCACACCTAGTTTATAGACAGCACAACTCTACCGACTTCCCTAAAGTTGCAAGAAACATGACATGGAGCAGGAAGAATGCAATTTAAAGAAACTGGAAAAGGAGAAAGGGAACAGACACAACGAACCAGGGAAGCAAGCAGAAAAGAAAAGAATGAGTAAAATAAGTGAACTAATAAAAAAACCACTAAAAGCGTCACAGGGAAAGTAGGAATATAATGCCCAAAGCCCAAGTTTGCTTCCTAGAAGTGTTTTCCCTCACATTATCTTTATCTCTATCTCTTTCCTCTCCGCTCCTTCCCTCCCTGAAAGAGAACGTTTAAATTTTTCTTCCTTTCTGTTGTTCCCTGTTTATGTTAACAACCAGCTCACAGGCTCTTCACAAAAGATTTTTTTTTTTCTATCATAACAATCTATCAAAATTTCTATTGGCTTTGTGAATTGCAGTTGGAAATAAATTTAAAAGCATTCTTCAACAGCAGCATGGTCTAGATTATTGGCGAAACACACTTATTTCTATTTTTATAGTGTACAGACCAATTACAGGAGAACCCTAACAGTATTTTTAAATTACATTGTATATTTAACTTGTAACAAGAAACATGTATGCCAAAGGATGAAACTGTAAGGCACCTGACCTCTAAAGAAAAGATCTTTCAAAGAATTAAAAAATTCATAATTTTATATTTATATAAATATATATATAACTACTAACATTAATAATATATATTCTATTGAAAATATTGAATATATTAGGTATATTCTCATATATGTGTATGTATACTCTAATATTAGAATATATGTATTAGCCTATATACTAGAATATACATTATATATATTCATATATATATTCTGGCCTCCTTTTCTCATCATAACTGATTCAAATATCATTGATTTTGAGTCTTGTGTTACGACTAAAATTCATTTTTTCAAATGAATACTCGCCAAAGTACTTCTAATCTTACCTCAGCTGTCAATATGCTGGGTGGGATTTTTTGATCGTCATGATTTGTCTTGCTCCTGCATTTCATGGGGGAATAGAAAAGCAAACTTTTAAACACTCCTTTATTCTTAACAAAATTGATTGTTTTCAAGAACTTGCTCTTGGAAATCAACCGATTAAATCAAACAACATACTCATAACCTCATTTCTTTCGCAAGTGATGATAATCTTTAAACCAAAACCTGGTCTAAGGCGGAAACCATATGAAACCACAACTTTCTCACATTTTCCACTTGAGACTGCTACTGTTCCCAGATAAGAGAATTCAGACTGAGTTTAAACGACATATGAGGTTGTGCTATCAAACCACAAAAACTTGGAGGTACACAGGGGAAATGAAATTTCCCTCTCTCTAAAAGATGCTTTTCTTGCCTCCTGCCCTAACAATCCTAAACTAGAAATGCAGCATACAGACACACTTTTTGACTTGCATTAGGGGACCAACCTGGCTGACAAATTACCTAATTTAAAAAAAAGTATTTTTTTAAGGTCAGGTTAATTCCCCAAACCAGTGTACGGGCTGGCCACACTGGCAGCTGTGATAGCAAAGAGGTATGCTACCATGTTTGGGGGAAAAAAAAGGAGAAAAGGGATGAGAAACGCAGTTGTTGCCGCTATAGACTTCATAACCTTCAGCTAAAAAAGTTTCATTCTATTTTTAGATAACAGGACTCTCAACCTACAGCCTTTGAACAAACCCAGTCCCCCATTTCGGTGTGTTTCTTCCATGAACTCCAAAGCACTCATTTTCCCAGGTGTTCCTTGATGCAGGCAGGGATTGGGCAAAGTACTTGATGACCTTGCTACCTACCAACTTCTCCTCCAGTCATTTTACTTGCTCTCCCTAGAGCAGGACTCAAAAGATGTCCTGTCGCATGCAACGCAAATACCCTCCAGCAGGTCATAGGACACAAATGATAGGTATCATCTGTCAGGAATTGCTTGCAGTTCACTCGCCAGATATATTCTCATTACCTGAAGGGAAAGAGGATTGGGAATTGTAATCATCAAAAGCCTGTGTGCCAGGCTAAGTCTTGCACTGAGTGAACTCCAGGAGATGCAAATATGTAACAAATCCCATTGTTCCATGTAAAGGATGCTGCCATGTACTATGAATATGTTAGGAACTGAATAAATACGAATGCAAGTCTTTTCCCACTTTGTGTCAAAGGATTCATGTTATAAGGGCACCAATCTGCAAACGGCTTGTGAAATAGATATGGATCTGCCCCTCTTCTAATATTATCTTGTCTTCACTACCTTTTAGGTTTACTTTCAGATGATTTTGTGCATCAGTCAAATAAGCTACTGTCACACTCTGCCACACTTAAAATGAAGACATCTCTTGTACATATTAATCCTTCCTGTTCCAGGTAGGGGTTTAGTGGAGAGACCAATGGGGCCTCTCTCTATCCACTGTCCCCCTCTAACCCTCACATGTACATACTTCCCATCATTATCACACTTGTAACTTCCACATCATGTGAAACACTGACATCTCACACAGAATTTTCAACCCATTTGCACTGAAGCTGCCTCTTCACCCATGTTCTTAGATGACTTGTGTCGAGTGATACGAGAAACCTCTATACGTCATATTTCTACAGAGACTCAATATAAAAAGAGCTTTATCCCAAGCACTGTGGCAGGTCTCTATTTCCCACTGAAGTCTATCAGAGTCACAGGACTTCGATAATGCCAAGAATTGTCTTGTGACTCTCACCCACTTCATTGAGGCTACACATTCTTTAATGCCATAGCCCAGAAAAGGAGTTAGTTCAAGGAAGTCCTTAAAGTCCGCGCTACATGGGACATGAACTAGAGGAACACATTTCCTTCCAGTCTCATGACATGCAGGTGCCTCCTCTGGTAGCTGCCTGGTGTCTCCACAGTACATCCCACCCCTCGGGCTCCTACCTCCAGGGAACAGGATGCAGAAGCAACTCATTTGACCCAGCACACAGCCAGCTCAGATACCTTTAAGTTACCAGATAGGGCTGTGCATTACTCAACAGTTTCCCACCCTGCTCCCCAGCCCTCACACTTTTCTAGGCCTCTGCCCACTGTTGACCTGTGGCCCAGTGAATTTACAACCCACATAACCAGCTCTAACATGAATAAGAGTTGACCTCCTTTAAAAAATGCAACAGCCAGCTCTGAAGCTGGAGAACGCGTGCCACACGACAAGGCACGCGCTACCAGTACCCAGCTGGAGCTGGTCCACCCAAAATCCCTCTTGGCCTCCGGCGGCCCCTCAGCCTCCAGCGAACGGCCTGCTCTCCCCCTCTCCCCGAGCTCCCCCACGCCCCTTACGGGGCCAGGACCCAGAGGGCAAAATGGCACTCGAGGGACGGTGGGTGCCGAGCCCTCCCTGAGGCACCGCCCCACCACGGCAGGGGGGCGAGGCCGGCGGACATGGCCGCTGCGCCCCTCACCGCGCCGGCCTCCGCACCGCGCATGCGCCGGGGGGTGGGAGGAGGCGAGGGGACACGGCCGCCAGGGCGCGGGGGCGCACCACCCGAGCGGGGGGACGAGGAAAGCCAGGCCGGGCGCGTGCCCGCCGCCGCGCAGGCGCGATCGCCGGCTCCGTCCGCCGGGCGCCACCCGTCAGTGCGCCTGCGCCACGGCTCGCGGAGGGGAGGGGCGGGGGCGGAGGGGGCCGGGGGCAGCGGCCCCGCCCGCGGCCGCTCCCTGTCATCCGCGCTCTGCGCCGGCCTCCCCGCCCCCGGCCCCGGCCCCGGCCCCGGCCGGCCCGCCGCTCCCCCCAGCTGGGCCATGGATGGGTTAGTACCTGCCGCCGCTGCCCTGCCCCCGGGGCCGGGGCCGCACTGAGGGGCGGGCGGTGGCCGCTGGCCGCTGGCGGCGGGGGCCGGCGGTCCCCTGAGGGCTTCACCTGGCGCCGCCTGGGGCGGGGCGGGGCGCGGTCTCGGGGGGCGGGGGACCGGCGCGGCCCGGCCCGGCTCCTTCCTCCTCGGAGCAGCCGGCTGCCGCGCCGGGGGTGGGGAGAGGGGGCCGAGGGAGGTACCCCCCGCCCCCGGCGGAGGGAGCGGAGCGAGGGAAAGGTGGATGTCGGGGAGGGGCCGGGTTTCGGAGGGGCCGGGCTCGGGGTGGGGATATTGCCGCGGGCTGCTCCGCCAGGTACTTGTGGAAGGAGGAAACCAGCAGCCGCCGCCGGCCTGGAGCTGAGGGACTGGGCGCTTTCGCGGGGAACTTTGTGGTATCCGAGGCGTGCGGGTTGCTCTTCGTTTTGCTTTCTTTTTCTTGGTTTTTTTTTTTGTGTGTTTTTTTTTTTCTTAATTTTTTTTTTCCCAGCGGGGTTGGGGGCGCGTTTTTTACACGCCGGTGCTCGCGGCTGACGTTTCTCCGGCAGCGGCGGCAGTCGTCCAGCGCTGAAGTGGAAGCGGAGCGCGGGCGCCGGGCGGGGATGCGCCGGGCGCTGCTCCTCGGGGATGGGGCTGCCCTCCCGTAACGCCGCGGCGCTCCGGGCTGGGGGTGGCATTCGCCTCTCGGATGCTACTTGTCGGCGGGTTTTTAATCTTATTATAGAGTTACCGCTTTTAACGTGTAATAAAGCTTTTTGGCGCGCTGCTTTCTTAACGGTGAGTGAGGGTCGCGACGAGTTTCGGAGACTGCAGTCTCATGTGGTAACTTAAGTTTTGTACCTCAAGTCCGGCGGGTGGTTGTCTGTAGCAGAAAAAACGTGGGGGTGCTGCTGTCTGCCATGTCGCTGGTGCCTGATAGAAGTGCATATGTGGAAGTGAACTGATTGACATCTATTCTGCAAGGTTAATCAATAATGAGAGTGATTATTCCTGTAGTCCTAAATGCATTTTTATAGACCGCACTGAAGGCCGTAAGTACACGGTATGCTGTTAGAGTGACAAAGTTTATACAGTATGGGGTCCTCAGAAGACAAAATTGTTTCTAGCAAGTTTGAAGTAGTGTGCTCCCATTGCTGGGGTAGTGTGATGTACACTGACTTACAGTCATATGCCTTGATAAAGTTTCTTGAAACTAAGTAATAAAACCCAGTTCATGATGTGTACTGCCAACTTCCCTCACTACTTTTTAAGTGCACTTTTTTAAGTGCAAATGTGACTGCTGGTATTTTTTCCTTTGCCTATTGGTATTTCAAAATCCAAAGCCTGGGAAGTTTGACTGTCCCAGGAAACTAACTCTGCCTAATGTCAGTAAAGTAAGGCATTTTATTGTTTCTTTTATTTTTTTCATCATAACAGTAAGCATACATGAAAATGGAAATGATCACTAAAGACAGTGCAAAGACATAAATATTATTAACTTAAAGTGCATCCTGTCCCTCAGTGTCTTGTAAAATCTTAGCTGTTCTTGAAATCTAGGAATTCTGAAACAGAAGTTAGGATGACTTTTTTTTTTTTTTTCCTTTCTGGTGACTCAAAGCAGTGCAGCCCAAACTTTTCTGACATCTTTTAACACTGTTACAGTGGAAGCCTTGATAGGGAGGCAAGTTGACAAGAACAGTCTTGCATAAATGATGATTAATCAAAAAGCAAATAGTGTTAGGAAGTATCTTTTTGGAGAACTTAATTCAAAAATGTAATGAGTAATTTTGCTGTGGTCAGCGTTTTTTCACATTTGCTTTGAAACTACTTTCTGGAAAATTTCAAAAGAAAATTAAGAAAGTTCTCTCTGGAGTGAGAATCTTCTCTTTTTTTAATCTGTCAAATGTGTTTATGAGGAACATGTAATTATATTTTTCTTTTAATCCATTTGAGAATACAATTTTTTTTTTTTCTCTTAGGTTGTGGAATTGCTACCTAAGCTACGTGTATGGTTCCTGTGGTCTCCCTATTCTCTTTCAACTTGTACGATGAGTTTCTTTTGCAAACTGTTTTTTAATTTTCATAAAGGTTTTGTTATTTCAGTTGAGAAAGGCAGGAAAAAGGGGCATGCGTCAGTTCGTCTACTGCCCTGAAATACTAATAACTTAAGGTTGACATTAATTCTGTTTTGAGCAAAAATAGTATAAGCAAAATGTATGTAGTTCTTAAACCGTAAAAATCTAACATCACAAAGTAGAACCTTCCTAATAAATGTGCTTGTCAGAGAGTAAGGCAAAGACTAAGGGCAAATTAAAGGTGAATCAATTAAATGTTTTTTAAGAAATTTTCCTAAGTAGAGCTTTTTAGGTGTTTCAGTGATGATACAAGTGGTTGATGATAACTGCAAGTTTGAGTATGCTCTCAGTTGTTAGATATTGCCTGTGACACTTCAGGAAGGCCTGTTTTTTGGGGGTGGTTTGGGGGTGTTCTTTTTTTGTTAGAAGATGCTAAGTACTGTCTGAGAATTGGACTTGATTGGAGGATCTCCAAACTGTTAGTTGAAAATGCAAGCTGTTAAGACCGTGATTGGTTAGAATTGCCCTAGCATGGAGAATTTAAAGTAAAACAAGTTAAAACTTTTCATAAACCAGCTTGTGACTTTTTTTTTTGGTTAAACGGTCTTCAAAATAGGAAGAGTAAAAGAAGTGAAGTTACACTTCATTGGCACTAATATGGAAATTAAGTACAGGGATTAATTTATTTCTATGGGATACTGAGGCTAATTTAGATCCAAAACTTATATTTAGTGAGGGTAAGAATACATAAAGGTAAACACAGACCATTTTTATTTGGATCAGGAAGATTCTCTAGAAAGCTGTAAATATTTCACTGTTTTGTGGCAAAGAAATTGGCTCTTTATTTAAGATTATTGCATTTGGAGGAAAATGTGACTCAAGTTAAACTGATTAAATTAAAAGAAATTAGTAATGGTATGAACTATAATTTTTTGTTGACTATCGAAGGCAGCCCAGATATGCATATAGATGTATGTTTTTCTTTAACTGAGATTAGTGACTTTCTTGTGGGTTAGTAAGAGGAAAAAATCAGGAACAACAGTAAACACAGCAGCTGAATTTATATTTGCAAGTTAAATTCAGCCACTCCAGTACCAGATTAAATCTTTGGATTTAACAAGGCTTCTGAATTCTGCAAGATGATGTTCAAGCTCTTAAAGAGATGTCAACCACTTGCACATTATTATGCTTAAGTTCCTGGCTTACAAGTCTTTTTTGGATTTATATTCTACTTAGAGTAGAATTACATAGCTTACATTTTCCTGCAGGTAGTTCCTCCATCAGCATCTGTTTCTAACTCACTTTGAGTTATGTGCTTGTGAAAAATATCTAATGTAGGCCTGGTATGAATGAAATTACCTCTCCTTATGAGCTTGCTGTTCACTGAACAAACTTGTTTACTGTTAGTATCTGATACAATCAGAAATAGGAATCATCTGACAGAACCAGAATCATGAAAATAGCAAAATATAAATCAATTTCATAGTTTCCTTACCAGTTGTCAAATGACTACTTATTTGATTTGGTCTATAGTCAAGAAAATTAACCTGCTTAGGTGGTGGAGAGACCAGCAGTTAAGTATGCTGGGTCCTACCAGGGGGTATTTATTGAGTTTTCTGCTGAACTAATCCTGTGCTAGCTGAAACACTTCTGGAGGTATTAACTGATAAGCCCAAATGTGTTTAGGTCAACTTTCTTTTAAAGGATTTCCTGCTTAAACATAATATTGTGTCAAAACGTGAGGATGGGAGTTAGTTATGTATTAAAAGTATGCCTAGAGCCGCCTGTTTCAAGGTACAGTTCTTAATTCTTTTCTTTTGCACTCATTAACTGTTGCATGGAATTGCACTCTTACTTTTAGTTTTTCTGCTTTTGATCATTCTATATCATTTATACTTTTCATTTTGTGCTGTATAATCTTTATGGAAGACTACATTTGAGAGACCTTTTTTCCCCTCATTTCAGCATGTGAAAATAAGCCTATCTTTTCAGGTATGTGGATGTGACTTTTACATTGGAGTAAGAGGCAGCTTTTTTGACACTGTGTTGCAGAGTGGGTAGGTGAAAAGGAAAAAGTATTTTGACTGTTCCTGTGTATACCACTCTTCCTGGCTCTTGCTGTTTCCTTGTTAGCTGAAGTTGTTCAAACTCAGGGCTGTTGCCAAAAGTGCAGCACTATCCTCCGCAGCACATTTCTGCACCTCCCTCGTGGTGTGGCAATTGTTGCGTGTGAACCACATAGTAAATTATTCTGGTACCATGCTGCCTTGCAGTTGTTAGTCACTCCAGGGGGAGCTGTGAAAACACAAGGGTGGGGAATGACATGACTGCCTCTGCTCACTGTAGCCTTAGGTCAGCTTAACTGACCAGGAAACCGCACCCTAAATTTCCTGTGAAAGCCAATGGAATGAATGCTCATATGATTCAATAATCTAACCATCATCTTTGCAATTAACTTTCTTAATCACACTGTACTACAAGTAATTTAACTTCCTGCCATTCTTATTCATTAAAAGACATGGTGTACTATAGTGGCATTTAAAGTCAAGGAGAAGACAGATCATTCTTTCTCAATAGTGAATACCAGAAGCAAAGGAATCAAAATAATGTTTGCATACTTACACTCTGTGCAAGTGTGCGTACTTCACAGAAGTGCACAAGTGTATGGTGGGGTTCAGTACTCCCTACTAGGATCTTACCATTTCAACAAAACCTTACTATCTCTTGGGAGGTGGATGGCATTAGTCATGGGAATAAGGATGATCCAAAACCAGTTCGGGTACAGGCAGAAATCAAATCTTATGTCTTCTGGTTTGGGATCAGACCTTGTGGAGAAATCAGGGACTGGTAACCCTTTTTCTTGTCTTTAGGTGGCATGGTAGCTACATGAGCAGTGGCACATGAGAAGGATGTGAAATAACTCCCATTTGTAATAAAAAGCAGGCCACTGCAGATCTGTTACCTTGCAGTGATTTGGTTAAGAGTATTGCTCCCACTTCTGATTCTTGCTTACTAGGTAATTCCTAGACTGCAATACTTTGGAAAAGGCCATAAACGTTTTTAAAGGGAACACACATTTATGCACTTGTCCAGAGTGACAACATACTGCAAGGGCTGCATTTGAGCGTGTAAACTACAGTTCAACCCTTTATGAGATACTGACTCCCGTATCTTAAAGGTCTTTTCCAACCTAAATGATTCTGTGATTCTATATGCCTTCAGCCTTTTAACCATAACATTTTCTAGGCTAGGAACACTTACAATATTGTTTGGCAGTCAGCATGAAATGCATGTTGCCACAGTGACCCCAAAGACCACTGCAAATTAAATGAATATAGCATCTGAGTATTTTACTGACTTGTAATATTGCCAGGTGACTTAGTTTAATTCCCAAATTACACATAATCCCTCTTGGTTTTGTTAGGCCTTGTTTTCCTACCTAGCTTTGCTCGGCTTGATTATGATTTTCATTCTGGTTCCATTTCTGTGGGTTTTTTGGTTGTTCATTTTCTCATTTTACTACCGACTATAGTACATTCATTTTCTTACTCTTTTTTTCTTTCTCAGTTCACCTGTTTCTATTTTCTAGTCTCTGATTTCTCTTCCTTGCTCCACGTATACAGACAAACTATTTGTTCTGATCTTGTGTTGCCAGGAAAATTACCTTCCCCCTTGTTTCAGTTACTGGTCCTTTTCCAAAACACAGTCAGTTTGAAATCCATAATGATTTTTTGTAGTTACTCAGTGCATGGTGTAAGACCTTGGATGTGGTGGAAGCTGTAGTGCAAAACTTATTTTATGTGGAGGAAACTTCTTGAACCCAAAAGTAGGTGATCTGTTCATTTTTCATGTAGCTTCTGTCAGCACTGGCAAACTTGTGTCTGTGTAATGAAACTTGTTAGAGATATAGAAAAGCTTGTTCTCCTTGTAAAACTGGTCAGTTTCAGAAGATGAGTACAAACTGCAGACATCCACAGTCTCTGGAGCTGTTTGGGTTTTTTAATTTATAAATTGTTTTTTTTTTCCTTTGGTCTTTCTCCTCCAGGCAACCAAGTATTTATAGGGATGGGGTACCAAAGTGTGAGTGAAGGTATGGGTGGCAAAACTACATATATTGTCCAGTCTTATAGGTCAACTTAATGCACGAGCTAAAGTAGTGCTTAAAGGAAATGAGTCAATGAGGTTAAAGGTCAATGAGTATAGGCATCTCTTCCTGATAAACAAAATAAATTGGTGTTCTATCTATGCAGTTCTAGATTTTTTTTTCCCAGATTAAAAGCAGCTATCTGTTGCTTCAGAAACTGAGTTGTCTTAATTGTCATGTGTACAAAAGTGTTACGGAAGTCTGTCACTGAAGAAGACTCTGTTTATATATAATTTCCTTTTATTCTGTACAACCTTGCTTTATCCACTAATGCATGATTTTCAATTTATTGAAATAGAGCTTTTGTATGTACAATGGCTTTGTTTTCTAAAATAGAAAAAAAGTATAGCAGTAAAATTAAGTGCCTTAAGAATGTAAAAGTAACTTGAAAATAACTCTTCATTGCTAAGTCTTATCTGCAGGATCCCCTAACATACTTTCTGTAGGGAGATTTGTTTGCTTATGGCACTGCTAATGGCAATTTTTGTCTTATACACAGATACTTGAGACTTATTTTACATGATGGTATTTTATATACATACACACTAATGGGACTTCTGTGTAAATGCAAAGATCATTCACTCTGTGCTGTGTTCCCCTATTGCCTCTGCTTTTTGTTGCTTGTTTTTGCTGTGTAATGGTTGCTCTCCGTAGGGCTGAGAACTGGACAGTGATAACATAAATACTGTCTTTGATGTAGAATCATCAAGGAACAAGATTATGATTCATTGGGAATTTTTTATTTTTGTGAACTTTATTTTTGAGCAATAGGGTTCATCTGTTTTGTGCACAAAATCGCCATTTTTAGTGCACGCTTGTGACAAGTGTAGCCTCGGGTGTTGTGAACAATGTTCTCTTTGAGGAGCTTGTTATCATGGTACTAGTTGCTGTTTCAGTGTGTACCTTAAAAGATAGGGAGAGGGACTCATAACGCGCAACAAGAAAAAAGCCAGGTCTCAGCAGGATCCCAAACATGCGATCATAAAGCCTAGATTAAAACTGTGTTCTAGACTAATGAGTGTTAGTAACTTGATATTTAACCAAACCAACCTAACTTAAAACTGTAGACCACCCAAAGGTGATAACTCATTTAGTAACCCATATTTTATAAAACATGGAGAATATTAACTGGATGCATGGATTTAAATATTAATAAAATTCAAGAGTTGTATTTGCTTCATAGGTTTCCTTCTCAGAATCATGTTTCTCCCATAGTTTGTTGTATGTTTGTAAGCAAAAGGGTAGGGTTAAAACTAAAAAAGTCGTGCTTGACAGTAAAATGATTTTAGTGTTACTGTTAAATCACTTCACAGTATACTTTCATCAGGGAAAATGATTATTTCGTTAACTAACTTGTGGGTTCTATTGAGAGTTGGAAGAAATGAAGACTGTAAAAGGATGTATTATTGTGAAGTAAAATTGAAGGGAAAAGTTCATTTCGTGTGATTGGTGATATTTAGGAGAGGGGAAAAAGGGAGAAGAAGAGCTTGTCCATATATACTGAAAAGATGGAGCATTCATTATAAAAAAGATGTAGGCTTTCTGGATACAGGGGAGAATGTAAACAAAAACAGGGGTATATCAATGCTGTGCTGTCTCCCGAGTCTCCAGACAGCCTGAGATTATGACTTTGCCCTGATTTATACAATTAGTGTATTAATACTGAAGCTTTAGTCTAAGGGATGATTCTTACAGTGGCTAGTTCATTACTAATTGTACCAACACATGAAGCAGAGTTGGGCTGAGGAACAGAGACCATTACATGAGAAAGTCTCATGCAGTGAGAAACTGGTAAGAAACATTGCTAAGGAAGTGGGGAGGAAAGAAAACATCGATGAGACAAAAAGGACAATAACTGTGGGTATCATAGGTGTGACCATGTCTTTCCTGCATACAACGCTACTCTCATAGAAAATACTAAGTAGTATTGAAAATTTAGCTTGTGAATAGAAGTATTGTACTCTATTGTTGATCTTGATGCAAATCTTTCATCTATTAGGACAAGAGCTTATTCAAGTAATACTTAATTTATGTGATGCACATCATCATGCAGACTTTTATTCCTTTCCAACCACTTGACTTCAAGTGTGCAATTCTTAGAGCTTTTAATCCTAGAGTTATGTGATTCTTTGAGAACATTGATCTTCCTTTTAAAAAATAAAAAATTTCTGGCTTTTGTTGTTGTGGAGAAAAGCTTTAAATGTGAAGCTGAAAGTTAAATACTCAGAAGGCAAACAATCCAGAACGTGTGTCTGTAGTGTGTCATGGTTAAGTTGAGAAGGGGAAATTTTTTTTTTAGACAATTTGTAAGGCTCCGAAAATTTGTAAGTTAGAAAAAGTAGTTTCATGCTTTTAAATTGAATGGTTAGTTAAGAGGCAAATCTCTTTGGTTGCTTCCTATAAATCCATGGTGTTTTTTGGATGCGTGGGAAGCGAGAATTTTTTTCCCCAAATACTATTTTCTTAAACTAAATTATGTATATTTAGTTCTGCAGAACAACAGAAATCAAAGTAATGAAAGTAGATGTCTTTCATGCTACAAGGTAGAGCTGCCAATAAACACTGTATTCAGGAATCCTGTTTATGCATTTTTCTGTTTTCAGAAGGAACTAGGGTTAAAAATGAAGGGTAAAAAGGGTGTGTTTCATACAGAAATTTTGCAGAAATTTTGATGATTGCTATTGTGATTCTGCCAATCATTTTCTTTTTTTCTCCATGCTGTGCATTGTTAAACTGTTTCCTTTGCAAGAGAAAAAAAAAATCCACAGCTCATCACATTTTTTACTTTTATAACAATGTTTTTCTTTCTTCCTTTAACCTATTTACCATTACCTTTGCAATAATTTGCTAGTATCTTCTGTTTTCTCTCTTCATTGTTTTCATACAGTGTTGTTACAGATCTTTTAGCAGTCAGTTTTAAGGTAGGAGTCTATTTATAGCCTTTCATATACACTTGTTACTTCTGTTGTTATAACCCTTCCTGTGTTTTGCTGATACCATATTGATAGTCATAAGCCTCATGTTTTTGTTTTGTTTCTCTAGCTGTATTTCTTTCTTAATGTTAACCTTTAATAATAATAAATTATAAACCAGATTGTCCAGTAATGGCACTTTTTTACTTTATAAGGCTATGTAAATTTTCTTCTGATCAAATTCAAAAGAGACAGCTTACAGGTGGTTTATTTAGGTTACTGGATGTTTACATCAGGTAAACATCTTCTGACTTGTGCACAGTAAAGTGTAAAATGGCACAAAACTATACACAATATGACATCGTACAGATATATTTGTGACTTCAAGTGAAAAACCTTAAGTTTAAGGCAAAGTATGTGCTTACTGTACAGGGCTTCATTCTGTATAGTGTTTATTTACAGACATGCTCACACATTCAGTTGAGTATTAAAAATTAGGATGAAGATTTCAGTAATGATTGTGTTGAGTGTCCTATTGATTGTTTGAAAAAGGAATATAATTGAAAAGAATATATTGAAGTAACTTTCTCTTGAAACAAAAAGCCTGTGTTAACTCATGAGGAGAACTTAAATTTTGATCTTGACGTATTTAAGGATTAAGCTAACTAGGAGGCATAGACGTTAATCTTTATTGCTAGTAAAGTTTGTATTTAAACTATCAGAAAACAACATTATTGGAAATCATAAATCAGTGATGATGCTACAAAGAAAAGCTGTCATCTTCTTTTTGATGCACAGTTTCGAAGGAAGCCCTGCTTCTCTGCATGATGCCTGCTCGGTCTCTGGGGCATTCAAAGTTGTATATGGATTCTTGTCCTTTAGGACAAGCCTTTGTACTACGTGGAGGTATTTCATACTTTAAGAATGAAAATGCATGTTTTATGTTCATTTAAAAACTTAACTCGTCAGACTAATTTCACAGCTCTTGATAATCACATGCTCAAGGTTGCTTTTGTTGATGGTAGTTTATTTTACCAGTTTGCTCTCCTTCCTCCACTGCAGCCTCTCCCAATTTAGTTGAGCAGTCTGGACATGATATGTTAGAGGGAAGAACCTAGAAGAGGAGAAAAACCTGTGTGATAGTGAATCTTTAGAAAGGCATGATTGGTATAGGAAGTCTGTAATTTCTCTCACAAGCTAATAATTTACTTCCTGGCATCTTCAAATTGCGTATTGATGGGACATACACAATTTCAAGAGGAAAATATTATTTCCTTAGGTTCTTGCCCAATATCTAGCATAAATGCAAAGTATGTAACATTACAGTGTTCTGACCTGTGGAGTCTGGTCATGATGTCTGTTTTGGACTTACTGCATCAAACTGCAGTTTTGATACACCGGATAATGGTGTATCTCATTTTAAATTCTGAAGTAGTCAGTCTTAAGTGTGACAGCTGGAAGTATAAAGATGTCTGTACATCCAGATGCAGTCTTAGCATTACTGAAATTTTTTTTTCTCTTTAGTAATAAAAGAAATGTAGTCATAAAAGTCTGTGAAGTGTCATGTTATTGTTCGGTTTAAGTGAACAGCAAACTGTTAGACTGATATGTATGCTTGGCTCATGCCAACTTCAGCTGTGAACTTCTGTGATATGCTAGGTTGTAATGCAGTTCTACACCATGTCCTCATTGGAGTGTAGTTGATGCAGAATTTGTAATTCTCATTTCCTGTGCTCACTCACATTTGTGCAAACTTAGTGAAGCGATAGTTAGACCTCACATTTTACTGTGCTTGTTTGCAGACCCTAATGTGTTTAGGGAGATGCAAACGTCTTTGATATTGGTGATGCTCTTTAGCAGTTCTCCTAGTGTACAAACCAGAAACCTTTTTGTTTTGCTGGAATAACAAAGGTGGTGTTTTCTCTAAATGGTAATGCACCTGAATAAATTTGAGAAACTAACTTTTAAATGAGTGTTTTTAGTTGCTTTAAGTATGAATAGGCTATATTAGTACGCTGGAGAAGGAAACAACAGAAGCATGCAAGATGAAAGTTATTATTCTGGCCTTCAGATTAATTATTTTTAAATGAATGTATTCAGTTTTATTGAAAGCTGAATTAGTGTGCAAAGTGTTGCATGAACAAGAAATGTGGAAGAGGCTTTTGGAAATATCTCTGTCCCTCCTGGCGTCTGGTGCAAATCACTAAATTTTCCAAAGTCGTATTTACTAATAAATTATTCTCAAAAGGCAAATGCTGAAGTACACGGAATACACTTGTTTATTATATAAATGCAATCTGTCAGGGAGGGGAGAACAACCTGTACTAAAAACTGACCTGCAGATCACTTTGTTACTTTAACATTGTTAATTTTGAGACTTTTTCAGTTTGACTGGTTTTTTGATTGTTTGGTTGTGTAGTCTTTTATCCCAACTACATTAGCTAATAGTGATGCAAAAGAGTCATAAATCAGTTCCTGAGATTGTGTGATGCTGTTCTGTGACAAGGGCAGATAATAAGTAGTTTCTCTTTGCTTGTCCTTCAGATTGGTAATAGTGGCAGAACACTGCTGAATTCTGCCTGCTGTATTAGGAGCAAATTGATAAGAGTTAAGCTGTCCTTAATTTGTTTTAGTAGTGTGAAATACAAGGTAATCTTCTTATACGAACAGTAGTTCCAAAATCTGTGGGAAACAGAAAAGTGTGTCATTCTATTAAAGACAGCAAAAAGTAAAGTAAAAGTTAATATTGACCTGCCTCCATGAGTGGTTGTCAGGATTGGGAAGGGAAAGCGATGGTAATGATGTACTTATCAAGTTGTGGTGCTGATTAGTTTTGTCATGCCTTCATCACAAGGTACAGAGTAAAAGGCAAATTATTATTTACCTTACAGAAGAGAAGACAAATGAAAAACAGTTCTGTGGAATAGCCTACTGTTATTGTTCTTCTGCTTGTGCACTTATGCAATTTTGCAGACCTTAGGGTTGTGTCGTAATATAAAGTAGAGGTGTGTACTATATGATACTTCCAGCTTTAGAGAACCTTGACAGTTGAAGTTTCTGTTTAAAATGTCAGGGATCTTTGCCCAGAAGTACTAGAGACTATAGTTGTGTTGGTAGTCTGCATAGAGCTTTCTTCACTTGAGCTCAAGCTAACATGCTGAATCTATTTTACTTGATATTTTAACTTACTAGGGTAGCTATGCAGTTCTCTGAAAACAGTTAACTCTTTTAATGTGGATAAATACTTTCAGCTGAAAAGTTAAATGGCTTAGGGAATATAGTTTCTTAGCTTTTTATCAATTATTATTATTTTCCGTGTTACAAAAAATGGGAATAGTGCTTTTCATAATTGAAAATGTTGCTTAATAACTTTTCACATTAATTCAACTGTCCACTATAAGTCTACATATATATTTGAAGCCCTTATAAGCAAAGGTTGAAGTAGACTCTTGGATGTGAAAAATGCTGAGCTTCACTCTTAAATTTGTAAAGACAACTGCAGGGTAACTTCCAGGAGAAGGGGAGAAAGAGGATTAACTTGGGATAACCAAGTAAACCAGTAAACTTGGGATACCAAACCCACTTTCTAGTACGTATAACCACTGTCACAAAAGGTGGAAGAGGCAGAATTTGGTTTCTGTACATAGCCTTCCACTCAATGTTTGAGCCCAGCACAGAGTCCCCCAGGTTGTTTTGTAGGACATCATCATTAGGAGAGAAGCATGTGAAGTATCTTTCCTGGGAAGATACTGGCCTCCAGTTTGACAAACTATCATTTTAATGCATGTAGTAGTTAAATTGTTTTTTATTTTAATATTGGGCACTTTAAAAGGGCATTCATATATTTAGAATGCTAAACAAGATTTCAACTTATAGGAATTCTGTTCAAGGGAGAGTAGTCATTCATAGTTTATAATAATTGAAAATTGACAGTGCCTTTGTATAAAAAGGAATATTTTATTAATGTTTTCTCTCCCATTTGATAGTTTAGTTAAATGTTGAAATTGTGGGAAAAGTAGCAGTCTCAAGTCATTGCAATGCTTGTGAGTTTTCATATCATGTATTATTTGTTTATATTCATCTGTATTTGCAATGAAGGAATATTGCAAGATTTTTTGTGTAAGAATTGTAAAATGTGATAAATCCAAAGCAGTTTTGAAATGCAACCACAAGTGTAGTTCAGAGAAAACAGGACTTCCCTGTGTTAGCCTACTACATGTAATAACCTATATAGGAGTTTTAAGATGATAAATAGATGTGATTTTCCTTATGCAGATTTCCTAGCATTTCAATGTCTGTGCTAAGTTTCTCTTGATTGCCTGTTCATGAGCCACAATTACCATATGTCTTGGCCTACTGAGCTGACATCACCTGAGTAATCAGGGTGATGTTGGATGCCCACAGTTTGACCTCCCTTATGTTACTACATAGTTGTTAAGGATGAGAGTTTTTTGATAAAGCACAATCAGGAAAATGATAGGAAAAAAGAAGGCCAAACTGAACTTACGTAGGAATATTTGCCCAGTGACCCACTACACCAATCCACAGTTCAAAGAGGTCCACTGACCAGTAAAGATCAAACAAACCAGAAGATGCTCTCCCTTTGTAAATGTCATTCATCTCATCCTGAAGGAGCAAGGTACTGTCCTCTGTTTTTAGGGAGGCCTGACCATGCAGGAACTCCAGAGAGGGATCAAGCTTGTATGGCTGGAACCGACACACTCAGCACCTTAATCCTTCTGACACCTGCTGCTCCTTTCAGCAAGGAAGGGGGAAGTAGGCAGCACCACTTTTCTGTAATATTGTAGTTTTACTTGCATTAATAATCACTCTTTTGCAGAGGTAAAAAAAAGCCATATTCCTTCACATGAATGCAGTTATTGCATACTAATTAATGCCAGTATTTAGTCTGTCCTAACTTAAACCATGCCGTTAATAAAAAGCTGGTGCCAGATGCAGGATCTGAAGAGGTTTTGGATTGTGAAAAGGGGATTTTACAGCAGTAGTGCTGTCTGAATGTCCATGATGCTGAGACCACTTCGAGCTGCCAGATTAGTTCTCTGCGAGGAGAGGAGCAAGGAGTATGGCAGGAAGTGTATTTAGTACTTCTATGTGAGGTGTGCTAATAGTGTATATAGTGGATGCTAACTCATACGTATGATAACACTAGCTGCTATTCAGTATGATGTGTCAATATTGGATGTAGGATAACACTAACTCCTACCTGATACAGTATTTTAGTAGTGTATATAAGATAACACTAACGTCTTGAAACACACAAAACACTAATAAGTGGAGTTTAAGTTTTTCCCTTCCCTGTTTTCTGTCATCATTCAGCAACTCTCAGTATATAGTGAGTGTAGCAAATCCTCCTTACACTGTCTGGGGCATCTGTGGTATAAGACTGTGCTTCCTGGGGGGAGGAGGGGAGGAGCAGTGTGTGTTCCTTAAGGAGCAATTTGAAGAAATAGGAGTCAAGGCTGTGTGGCTGCGCTCTGAGCAGTGTATCTTAACTTTTTCTCTTCTGGTATCCATGTGAAGAGGTTGTTTATCACTGCAGATTCTGCTAGACTGGGAGAAGGGTTGAAAAGTTGCAAAAAACATTAATGATGTGAGAAACTGAAACCACATGATCAAAAGACTGATTATAATTGAGGAGTAGAGGAAAACCAACTAACTTGGTGATTACAATGCTGGACGTGTGTGCCGTAGCTTAGAGCTGTATAACTGGGAGGCATAGTGGCGGGGGTCTATTTCCAATGGCAGAGATGGATGACCAAGGAGTTGGCCACCTGAGAATGTGAATCCAAGCAGCAAGACAGACATTGTCAGGCTCCTGAGTGCACTAAAATGCAGGGTCTTAATGACCCTGATGAGCCTCACCTGGGGCTTCCACCCACACCCTCTGCCCATGGGCTCTATTCCATAGAATCATTAAAGTTGGAAAAGACCTCTACAATCATCGTGTCCAACCGTCAACCCAACACACCATGCCCACTACACCATGTCCCTAAGCGCCTCATCTACACGTCTTTTAAATACTTCCAGGGATGGTGACTCCACCACTTCCCTGGACAGCCTGTTCCAAGGCCTGACCACTCTTTCAGTAAAGAAATTTCTCCTAATCTCCAATCTAAACCTCCCTTGGCGCAACTTGAGGCCATTTCCTCTCGTCCTATCGCTATTTCAGCCCGGGCCCAGGCCTTCAGACATGGCCCAGGCTATGTCGTATGCGTGCCTGTCTGCAGCTCCATCACAGCCATGCTTGTGGCTGGCTGAGAACCTTGTTGAACCAGACCCTGACCCACAGACTGACTTGCGGCTTGACCTGGTCCTGCCTTGTTGCTGTGGACTTGCACAGCAATCACTGGACTGTATCTGGTGCTGATTATGTTTACTGGGGCTGATCTTGACTTGCCTTCCCAGCTTGACTGTGGACTTGCCTTGCCACTATGGAATTGTTGGAGGATCTGCACTCTCAGTTGAACCTGGCTACCATCCCTGCACTTGCCCTGCTTGCCTCACTTGGGTACTGTGGGATAGGGCACTGCTTTGCTGGCCCTCTGCTCGTGGCTCCTCATCCTTTGTGGGGGAGCTGGTCCTTGTCATTTCCTGACAGACAGCTGCTAAGCCACAACAGGCTGAGGAAGGCCTCACAGCATCAGCCCTATCAGCATTCTCCTATTCATATATTTTTCCTATTTCACCCCTTGCCAAGAAGAACTGGCAAAGTAAACATCCAGTAGGGGAAGTTCTGCCCCTAGCCAGCTGGGGATGATGATGTTGCAGGGAATAATGGAATTACTGGGCTGTGAGTCTGGTGGCCTGGCACACATTCGCCCAGAAAACATCAAGCCTTGGTGGACACAGGGGTTTAATGCACGCCGTTCCTTTTTACACTGAGTGGAAGGGTGCAAGTCATCATCAAAGAAGTCACCAGAGGCCAGTGGAAGCTCTATGTGGTAGAAGCCAAACTCTGTCTTACTAAAATTAACTGGAAGCACCATGAAGTGGGGATGGTTCTGGTGCCCCTTGCATCTTGGACATTGCCGTTTTAAGGAATGGACATACTAAGGATCCATAAGGACATCACAGGCATTTGGCATAGCTGCTGTGGATATGAGTAAGAACACCACTTTGCTGTCCTAACTGCCTGTCATTGCAGGAGTAGAGTCATAGTAGGACTGCTACAGATGTCCTCTCCATCAGTGCCAACTGCAATGCAGTGCACTGGCAAGAATATCAAACTAATAGGTATATTGGTCTCTTGCATAAGATACTCAGCCTGTCCCATAAATTATCTTACCGTGGAAGTAGAATATCAAGGAATAGTTACTTGAACCTGTTAGCCCTTAGCAGCCCTATCTGGCCAGTGCAAAAACTCAACAGGGATTGGAGATTAACCATGGACTATAGAGGTCTGAACGAGGTAGCAGCACCCTTGAGGGCTGCTATAACACTACGCTAGAACTACAATACAAACTCAAAGCAAAAAAAAAAAAATTGCTGCCTGGTATGCCACCATTGACATAGCTAATGTGTTTTTATCAATTCCCATGGCTCCTGAGTTTAAACTGCAGTTTGCCTATCCTGGAGGGAAGCACAATACACCTGGAACCACCTGCAGTGGGGATGGAAGCATGGTTCCAGCATCTGTCACAGACTTACGGAAATGGTTTGGAGGAGGACAGTGCCCTAGATCACTTACAGTATGCTGATGACATCATAGTATAGGGAAACACTGCCCAAGGGGTGGATAATGAGGATAGTTGGAATTGAACTGAATGTAGGACTTGCAATCAAAGAGGAGTAAGGTGAAAGGACTTGCAGGACTAGAAATACAGTTTCTGTGTGTCAAATAGCAACATGGCCACCACTGTCTTCATACTGGCATGATTAATAAGACTGTGGCAGTTGTTCCACCGATGAACATAAAAGGAAACAAATTTTATTTGGAATGGTAGGATTTTGGTGAACATATGTATCCAGACAAAGTCAGCGCATGAACCCACTGTTCCAAGTCACCAGGAAAAAACCACACTTGAGTGGGGCCTGACCAACAGCAGGGCGTTGACTAGATAAAGCAATAAATTGCACATGCTGTTGTCCTAAGCCCTGTCAGAATGGGTCTAAATGTCTGAAATGTGCTATACACAACCAGTAGGGGACCAGTCAAACCAGTGGAGTTTATGGCAGAAAGCACACAGAGACAGGAGTGTTCCTTGGATTCTGGAGCCAAGGCTGCTGTCGACCTGAGAAAACTATATCCTAACAGAAAAAGAAACAGGAGCCATCTGTGAGGGAATCTGGGCAGCATCTGCAGGGGGATGGAGTCACAACTACTGCTGGCCCCTTGGCTTCTGGTACTGGATGCTGAAAGGAGGAATGCCCTCAACTCATCATGTGGCAAGTTCTACCTGCCCAGATGGACAGCTCTGCTTACCCAGTCGGATCAGATGGGGAAACAGAGACGTCTAGGCCTCGTAGAATAGCTGATAAAATGGCCCAAAAATCGTGATTTTGGGGCCTAATCCAAGGTATTACCCCATGCTCAAGAAGCTCTGGAATATGACAGGCTATATGCCTTCTACACAGATGGTTCTTGTCACATTATTGGCAGTTAGAGAAGGTGGAAATGTGCTCTTTGGAGTCCCATTCAGCAGGTGATAGAAATGTATGAAAGTGAAGGACAATGGAATTGGTGCTTGGAATTCCAAGCCACAAGACTGGCCACTGGTGTAATGTTACAGAGGATGTGGCCTAGGTTATGCCTGTGTACTGATGTTTGGATGGTTGCCATTGCCATTTGGGCGTGGCTTACACACTGGAAGCAAGAATTGGCAGAGATGAGGAAAGCTAATTTGAATGGCTAACTTGTGGGGAAAAAGCACATGGGGTTTGGAAAAACTCAGTGCGCAGGTGCAACATGACAATGCCTATGTTTCAAAGGGAAGAGCCCACTGGAAAATGAATTGACAACCATCAAGAGGACCAAGCGGCACAGATCAGCACAATCAACAAAGACCTGGGCTGGGAGTATAAACGGGAACTACTTGTATGTTGAAGGGCTCACAGAACAGCATCCTAATTAAGTGGGATTAAAGACACAAATCACAAAGCCATTAGGACGCCTAGACGTTCACCAGGAGGTAGAAATCAAAGTGCTACATCGGCATGGGAATATACTTGAGACTGCTCAGAGCATAGTCACTGCAGCTGAAGCTCCCCCCATTGCCATACTGTTGGGAGCACTTGTAATCTTAACCTTGGCTGTTACAGTCTTGTGTATAAAGATCTGTAAACTGTTGCAAAAGGCGTTAATTTAAGATGTGAGTAACTTCCTACAACTTACTGTTATACGCATGAGTGCTACTGAGGTATCCAGCAGTGGTGGAATGTGCCTTGGCCTACTGAGCTGACATCATCCAAGTAATTAGGGTGATGCTGCAGGCCCGTAAGTTTGACCACCTGGTACACACTGCTCCTTTCAGCAAGGAAGGGGAAGTAGTGAAAAGCACTTTTCTGTAGTGTTCCGTAGAACACCACACTTCGTATGTTCTTTGCATTAATAATCACTCTTTTACAGAGGGAATAAAAAAACAGTTATTTTGTACCAATTGATGCATTTAATCTGTCCTGACCTAAGCCGTGACACCATAGAACTTTGAAATCTGTGTTTTATGAAGCTGGAACTGTTACCAGTTTGCTCTGAGCCCATGTGATACCATCTGCCTTTTTAATGTTTGGTTCTTGGTAAATATCTTGAAGATTGTATTAGTATTCTGGGGAGGGGAGAAGTGTGGTTTTCCTACATATCATACCATGAAAAACAACTTAGCATTTGTTAAAATGGTTACTTACAATTATTGCAGGCTTAAAATTGCTGTTTGTGAAAATGATGAGAGAAGTATCCATGTATTGTGTAAGTAGCAAAACCTTGTCTGTAAACTTTTTCTGACCTTGTGTGTATCCCTGTGTTCTCTAGTTCTGCAATCTGTGTCACAAGGTCAAAAACAACAAGGAATGCCTAAGGAATCTATGTCCCAGAAATATAAAGGTTTGTTATTTGAAGCTTGGTTTGTACATTAATATAACCTTACTCTGTAGACTAATTGCCATAAGATTTGGGAAAACAGTCTAGAAGTCAGTGAATTCTGCTGTAAGCATATGTTATTTGATTATTGGTATTAGTCTCCCCCTAAAGGGAAGTTTGAATGACATTCAGAATGGGTTATTTTAAAATGTCTAGTTTAAATCATGATTAAAATTCTTTTTTCCTGTCCACAGATGAATTGATTTAAAGATAAATGTCATTTATACTTCTTCCTTTACTTAGATGTTGATTTTCATTGTGGGGTGTAAATCATTACTGTGAATGATACACTATATTAACACATTTAGTTGAGTGTTTAACATGTTGTTCATATCTCTAATGTTTATTCTTGCTTTTGGATATGTATCATGTGGCTTTTTCTACTTCAGTTAACTTGTGTTTGTTTGCATGTATGTTTGTGTGGTTCTGGGAGAATATTTTGAGAAAATATTGTTGTATACTTGTTTTCTTCTTAAAGTCTTTCCTGGGCATCAACTGTTAGTAGTGTTAGATTTTTTGGACTGACCTAATATGTGCATTCTCATAATTTCTGTTTACATAGGAACTGGAATGCTAATAAAGTGACCAAATACTTTAATTTTTAAATACTTCTTAGTTAAACAGAGCAACTTTCAAATCTGTTGAATATACATGAACCAAACTGAGTTAGCATTAGGAGCTCTTTTTTCAAGAACAATTTGATCTTGTTTTTTTTGATTGCTTCTTCTGATAGAGATAGCTTTGCCTAAAGTGACATATGAATGCATAAAAGTGGATGAAGCATGGAAGGAGTATAGGCATGTTGGAAGTTGAGCCTGGCACAAGTAAGTTATGCTGAAGTTGGAAATGTTGGAGAATGTTAATGTGGAAGACTGAGCTGGCAAGTAAACCTGTGTATGCAAGCAGTGTCTTACGGATTCAGAATGTAGTGTAGATGTACTGCGCCAAGAGACAGGCTCGATGCACACAAAATCTACAGCTTTACTTTTGTAAGTTATTAAAATCTCCCAAACACAGCCTAGTATTCATGATGCTCACTACGAAGTTTGTATCTCTGACAGTATTCTCCTCTGATTATGCTTCTGTAAAAGTCATAGTAGAAAAAGGACACAGAATTTTTTACAGTATTGAGATAAGGCAGACTGTTAACTTTTTTGGTTACATCCCCATAAAACTACAATGTCTTGTCTCCACCTAAATTTTATAGTTGGATCATGCTAGTTTTCCTGTGAATAAAAATGTAGAATCTGTCTCTTTAAAGAATGGTTAGAAGTAGGCAAGTAAATGATGCAAGTATTACAGTTGTTTAAACTCTTTTTGGAAGAAAGCTCTTTTTGGAAGAAATCCGTTACAGATTGACTGTAAATATCTCTTGCTCGGAGAAAAACAGACATTAGTAACTCATTTTTAACAAATAACTCTACTTGCTGTCTCCACTATTGAATGTATTATGTGTATTGTGACCTCTTTGTTATTAAATCTAAGCAATACAGACAAAACTTCCTCTCCTTTGCATTGCTGCTTACTCATGGCCTTCGTACCATGTCACTAATGAGGCTATGTTTTCATGAAGGACATTTAGCACTTTTAATGATGCTGAAAAAGTGAAGTCTTGTTTGAGTCTCTTCTCTGTTACTTGGACCTCCAGATCCAGCTCATCTGAGGAGACTAGGCTGTTTGTTTTTTGTTTTTTTTTCTTCCTTTAAAAAAAGAAGTGTTTTTTGGAGGGGAGTTTGTCTTTTGTTTGGTTGGCAAATTAAATTTGCTTCGCTTTTAGGGAGATGGAGTGGAACAGAGGGATAGGAAATGATGCACTGAGCCACTTATTTACCTTCATGGCAATAAATCATTAATTCAGCTGGGTTGTGCTGTGAAACCATGCCATCAGGTATGTAGACACAGCTCTGTGATTCTGCTGCAGACAAGACCATGGATTATTTTTTCATCAAATTAGTTTGTCCATTTGGTTCACGGTGGGAAAGTAGGATGGGAGTGTGTGGGAAGAAGAGCCTAAGCTGGTATTTCTGTGGAAGACTTTGCATCAGAAAATTTAGCTCCAGTGTTAGTATGAATAAATTTCTGTTATTTCAGAATTATTGTCTGAATTAACTGTTAGGCTTTTGTACAATTATCCGTCTCTGTTACGTCCGTCAGATCAGATGTTTTATGAGTCTTATGTATATGGGATAGTAACATTGTTAGATATAGATTTTCTTGGTACATTTAAGTAGTATTTACAACATCTTTTGAAGACTAGATTCTGCAGTTAAATGAGTCAAACTACTAGTATGCCTTCTCCCACTCTCCATCCTAAAAACTGAAAGCAGCAATTCACCTTCTTAGGAAAATAGTTTAACAAGTAGCCAAATTGTATGCCTTAATATTGCTGAGGACATATGCAAACTGTCTCTAGAAAGCAGAAAAACCACACAGTATTATAGTTATGTTATATATAAAAAAATTCCTCCTTAATTCAAATAATGATTGAGTAGCTCTCAATTTAAGAAGTGCTTTTTGTTACTGGGCCCTTGCATATTCCTAGACAAAGCCTTGTGGTGAGTCAAGCAGACAAAATGACGCTTGCCTTCTTCCTGACCTTGTTGCTTAATGAAAACTCATGGTATTTATTCCTGGCATATATTTAGTTGCCTTTTTATTTTAGGGAGAAGGGAAGAATAAAATTATTAGAATGTGTGGAAAGTGGAGAAGGAATGCTCAGGTCATATTTAGGGCATGGGACTGAGGTCCTTTCAGAATGTACATTTTCACTTTTTCTGGTATTGTAGTTGCTGAGTACCATTAATAATAGAAAAAAAGTTAAATATAACCTGAATTCTTTCAATAAGTACCTGAGTTTCTGGTTTCTGCTACTATAGTGTGGGGTAAACATGAGTATTAAGTGTCGGTAATGAAACTGACTACATGCAAAATATTGAAAGTGCCTAAAATATGACTTTGGGGCTTTAATTGTCAAAGCTACATTTTTTTTCCCCACTCCCTATGTATAAAATTAGAGTACTTGTTGTTTTGGGTTTGATGCTGCTTAATTGATTTTTAGTCCAAGTCTGACGAAGTTTTATGCCTCACATGTGTTGCATCCCAAAGACAGGGAGTTGGTTTTGCGCTAGAATTGTACTTCAGAACTTTTATATAGTGAGTGTCGTTTGTATTTTTAGAGCATCTGTTAAACTGTGGCAAGGCAAATATTTAAAATGGAGAGATCATGACCAGCTTTGCCAGGTAGCTGTGGATGCAGAAGTTGCTGTTGTGGATGCTTGCCGTTATGGATGACCTGAAAATGTGTAAGAACAGTTGGATTTTTCTTTGCCTCCTTGTACTTTTAAGATGTCTCCCTAGTTTCAAATGATTTTAAGTTAGCAGTTTGTCACTACAGCTTGTGGTTTCTCCGACTTTGTGAATGGATGGGTGGGTTGGTTAAAGCATGTAGGGCACAACTGGCGATTCTTGTATTAATAAGATGTGACCTTGGACATACAGTAGGATTGGATGATTAATTTAAAATTCTCTTCCAACAAAAGATAGATAACACCCAGATAATGGTAAAAGCAGACAACTGTTGAAGGTAAATGGTCTAGGTGTATACCATGCAGTAAGCGTATTACGTGTCTGTGCTAGTTGGCATGGTGAGAGGGGGAAAGGTGCTGCTCAGGTCTGGTCTCATGAGCTTTTCACTGCCTCCTTCCCGTCTGTGTTCTGCTGTCTCCCCAGTGGAGGATGAATGCCGTAGCTTGGCAAAGCTTATCTCCTTTTCCATATTCCTGCTGCTGACCTGAAAAACAAACATGTATAAACTCGAGATAAACTGTTCGCAATCCACATAGCTTCTGGATGTGATTTGAACCAATGCAATTAGCATTTATATGGTTTTAAAAAATACATTTTTTTTATTTGGATTTCTTCATTTTAAACTGCTGCATCAATCTTAAAAAACAGTCTATAGTGGTAAAAAGAGAAATAGCTGTTTAAAAGAAAACAACAGGACAAATGTGTGTGTATGTAGTCAGGTTTTTTATTAACTATTTGTCCCCAGCTATTTTATAGAAAAATGGTGAAATGATTCCATGATTGTACTGTTCTATTATGTACATTGCAGAAGATAAGATGGGATGACTAGACAGTTTCTAAAATTATTTTGTGTGCAGTTCTTGAAACTGCTGGATTTGAAATTCTTGCTAGATACTTCATGTAGTGTATTTTGGGCTATTTCGGAGTCTGTATTGTATTTCCAACTTCAGTATGGCATCTGCCATTAGGAACTGCTTATTCAAGTTATTTTTTGTGTCATAGAAACTTCATATTTAAGAAATTGTTCTATCACGATTAGGAAAGGTGATTTAGTTTGTGTGACAGTACATACTGCTGCAGCTTTACTAATTATTTGTTGTTCTAAAAAGAACCCTATATCTTTTCATTAATGAAATCAACAAGCCTAAAACTTGATTCATTCTTTTTCTTTTCGCTTTTTAATTACTGTTGCATGACTCTTGAAAGTGTGCAGTATCTTGTTACCAGTGTAGCAAGGAGCTTCAGTAATTGATGACAGGGGCAGCAGAGCGGGCTGTATTGCTAACAGAGCCACTGAGCATTCAAGCCTGCAGAAGAGCAGCTATCTGTGCTAAAACAACATGCTTCTAGGATGACTGACGATCAGCCTGTTAAGCCAATGTGTTTGTAAGGGGTCTTTGCAGTAGAGGAAAGGAGGCTTGCTTGTTTGTGATCATTGCCTTTCATTTCCTTCTGTTTCAGCATACTGAAATGGCACCTTTTCTTTGTAAGGTCAGTTTATAAATATTTGACTCTGAAATTTCCCTTAGTTTACCTCCACTTTCTTTGAAATCATTTTATTTTAGCATCACTGGCATTGTACTTCACATTAAATTCTCATTTTGGAAGTAGGAGTTGCATTTCTGTTGCAAACATGGTTTGTGGAAGAAAGAATAAAGGAATATAACGGGTATTTAGAGAGCTTACTGCAGAAGTAGAAGATAATGGTAATTTTCACTCTTCTCATGACCCTTAGCTTTTTTTTTCACAATTGGATTCTATAAAAATTAATAAAGTATGCATTAGAACATTTCATTTACATTTAACAACAATTTTTCACTGGTACAGGTTGAAATTGTCATGTTTCAAAGGGTGCCCTTTTTGGAACAGAAATTCATTTGTTGCCATGTAGAATCTTGTAGAAAAATGTACAAAACTTTAATTTATATGCAAGAAATCTGCTTTTTGAAAGAATTATTTTCCCTTAAAATTGGGCCCCCTTTTTTATTGTTCTAGCTATCTCATAGTAAAAAGCTATGATCATGTTCTTCCTGGTTGTTGACTTAGAAATAATAGTCTAGAAGGGTGACTAGTTGTATTCTAGGAAAACAAACAATACATATTTCAGGTAAAATAAGTTTCTCTGAGACTATCCCATTTGTAATTAATTGAACTGTACTGAAGTATTTGTGACTAGCAAGAAATGGAGGAGGAAAATACTGCAGTTGAAAGTTGAGGGGGTGGGGGGAAAAGTGGTTTTGTTTACATACAGCCTTTTTAAAAATTAAAAGGTCGTTTGTAGGATTCATTGATTCCAGAAGTAATGCTGAATAAATACCTGCCACTTTTGACCAATGAATTTGTTGTAAAGAAGTATTTTAGAGTACCAGACTTACCCTCCTGTTTCCAACTATAAGTGACTCACAAAGACTTCAGAAACCTAGAGTTGTAGACTTTCAGATGTTTGTTATACCTCTTTGCAATGAGTGCAGCTTTTTTAATACTTGAATTGCAGAATCATTAACATATACTACTATCAGAAATTTAAAAATCGTAGAACAGCTTAAGTAATTTCAGGAAAGGCATCTGTTGCTATACTCTGAAGTTGTGTAATATGCCTTATTTAGTCAGGGAGATTGGCCATGGTAGATCAGAAGAATAATTCGTTTCACTAACCCGTCATTGAGTGCTACACTTTGTAGACATCCCTTACTGGATGGTTACTCAGCACTATAAATTTTACGTCTTTTTAAAGAAGTGCCCAAAATCAAATTATGCTTTCCAAGCAACTCGTTTCTAATTCCTACTCAATAGGAAAGAATAAACTTGAGCTAGCTGTAGGGTGCTCTACTGCTCTTACCTTACCTATCACCACTTAATAATCCCAAACAAATACAAAAAAGTTGGCATGAAATAGGAGAGGTGGAAAGTCTTATGGTTTAAGAAAAAGCAGTCTTTACATGTTAGGAGATCATTAATGTGTTTGGAATGATGGGATGAGTAAGGGAACAGAGGAGGGTGTTCCAGCCCTGGGCTGGTAGCCATCCTTGTGTTGAACAATTCCACTTACCTACATTTCCCACAGGGCTGAAAGAAGGAATATTCACCATGTAATTGCTACAGTCCTTCTGACACTCAAACAGAACTATGGTGCTGCTTTCTGTGAGTGTCGCTTAGAAGTGCTTATCAGTGAAAGGTTAGGCAGCCGGGCTTCCTTGTCCTGCCTGCCTCTTCACCTTTGCCTGTGAGGCCTCGCGGTGAACTGGCGCAAGCAGCTCACTTAGGTTAAGTAATTGTCCCACCTCGGACAGTTGTGCTGTGAAAACTGAAGCGGTACTGATGGCATAAAGGCAGCATAAGCTGACATGCCTGCTGAAAGAAGTGCTCGTCAAGTGTGTGTGAACTGCAGGCAAGGAAGGACGTCAAGGTGGCTTTGTAGGCAGGATTTGGCTGCTCTGACTGTTTCTGAGCTGGACTTAAACAGTGAATAACTAAGAAATAGCCGACTGAAAACGTGTATACAGAGAGAGACTAGGGGCATGGTAGGACACTCTAGCCTCTGTAGAAAAATCCAGTAAGAATTTTGTAACACACTACCTAGACCACACTAACTTGTTGTGTGGACTTTTTCAAGACTCAAGGCCTTGCCAGCCCTTTTACCAGAGCAGTCTGTAGTAGATCTTTGTCACCACATTAAATGCTTCATGTTACAAAGTATTTCAAAAATACATCTTTCAGCTCCATCTGGAAAAGGAGGAGATTGAACAAACGGGCTTCACGAACATTAATTCTGTCATTTCTTTGTGGATTCTGTATGAACAGGGAAGACACTGATGAAGTAAATGTCATCTCCTTTACTAATCCAGAATATCCCCAACATGCGCACATTGTACTTCAACTTGCAGGAGAACTGTCATGGTGTCAATTTATCTTTGCATTCTTCTAGAACATTTTTGCATTGAGTTTGGTTTTGCTTCCAATCAATGACTGAGAAGGCTTATCAGTTATATTGCTGGATAAATGATAAGGTCCTGAAAATCATCTTTATATATTCAGAAATAGCTTGGTCATCCACCTGCAAAACCTGGAGTTCCTAGCAGTTCTCTTACACCACATCCTTCGAGGGGGCATGTTATAATAAATAAATACGCTGTAATTGTATGAGTAGGTACATACCTTAGTATTGGTATCAAAAGTTATAAACTGGAGTAGTGTTTCAGTGGAGCATTCAAATAATAACAAAAGGTATAACCAAAATCTTGTGGTTATAAGAAACTAAGTTTTGTAATAAGGGCTCTAGACTTAGCATGACTGTGGCAGGCCATTTACTCTATGATGTCTCGATTTAAAGTTTTATTGTTTTTTTTTTTAACATAAGTACAGTTAAAAGTACATTAATTTAAAAATCCTCCTTTTATCGAGTTGAAGATACGAAGACAGTTATACATTTGTAATGATGATGGTTCCCTGTATTGTAAGAGGCTCAAAGCCTTGCTAGTATTTTATTAGACCAAGTAAAACAGTTGACTAGGTGATGAGCTTAGGGTTTAAAAGAGCTTTCATTGTGTTTTGGCTGCTATATTACCAGGTTGTCAGCAGAAAGGCAAAATCTAGGGAACTGTCTTAGGAGATGGTGATTGAGTGACATATCAGTGTAGGTACAGGCACGTGTCATGACTGAAGGTTGTAATTTTGTGGTATCGTTTTTCCCCTGTTGAAGCTGGTTTAGTCCCTCGTCCCGGAGCAGTTCATTTTATGCTGCAGTGAGCTACAGCTTTAGCTGTATGGATACAGGGCAGTCATCTGCAGATCGCTGCAGTCATCTGAATTGTGTTCCTTTGTGCGTGTGCCTTTTTAACCTGGAATTGCTTCATTGGTTTACAGCACAATCCCACAAGCGATATTATTACTGGGTGAAACTGTAGAGATGGGGTGGCCTAGAAAGGAGGAATACTTCTTCAGAAGGTTACATACATTTTTCTTTTGGAATATGCCAAAACTTGTTCTGAGAAAGCTGAATAATCTTTCAGATCATGGTTGATTTATACACTTTCTGTATTATCTGTGATAGTAAGTTCTGGTCTTTGCAATTTGTTTTTAAGATCTATCCGCTCATCATGGTGTTCTGTTGTAAATCCTCACAGTTAGTTAATATTTTCTGTGATATCCCGTAAGAATTTTGCCCAGAAATCAGTATCAAATTTATCAGTTGCATTTTCATGTGCCAAACCTGCCAAGTATCTAATGCTGTAAGTTACTGATGCAGACAGTAAAATTTAAGTTGAAAGCAAATAATTTTTGTTGTAAATTATAAATTCCATGAAATATGTATGTTCTTAATTTACAGATTTTTCGCATTTGTAGACTAATACCTAGACAACTTACACTAATTTGTAAAAATCTTGCCATTACACATTTTCCTAACTTCTGCAAAAACTGTAAGTACGTAGCTTGTCAAAATAGTAGATTCTGGTTTCTGCACTAAGATGTTGTCGTGGTTTAACCTGGCTCATTTGAATCCTGAGTTGATTCAACTAAGACAACTTTTAAAAATGGAAGAGGTTGGAAATTTTTTTTTCCCTGAAAAAGTCTGTTGTGGTTTTTTTATATCAGTGCATACAAAATTAAATATGAAATCGTGAGAATACATGTTGAGTCCTTGACATTAACTTACCTGTCAAAATAATAATAGATGTGTTTGGGGCGAGGGTTTATAATGAAACCACGAAATAGCGTTGCTCAAAAAAGGCAGCTGCTGCCAGAGTCAGATGTGCTAAACACCAAATTTTTTCACAGTTTTCTTGAAAAATGCAGCAATTTCTTCTGTTGAATAAATGCTAAGTTAAAAAACAAGCTAAAAGCCCCTACAACTGGAGTTACAGAGTAGTGGGGGTTTTTCCTGCCCTCCTGTAAGTAAAAGGAAGGGTTGGCTTGGTAAAAGACCATCCTTAATACTTCCTACCACTTACTAGCTGCACATATTGCTGCTTTTGTTTCATTAGCAGGTTATGCATTTTACAATCAAAGTATGCTCTTTAGGCTTTCAATACGTGGATGCTGGCATACTCAAGGTACTTCTAATAACTAAAAATGAATACTGATTTTGGATTTTAATTACATTCCAGTATCCATCCAAATAGAATGTGATATGTATCGGACATCTAGTAACTTTAACGGGATTAATTTAAAATGTGACCATCCAAAGAAGCATAACTTGGGCTATATGATTATATGGTGTACTTTATTGCGTAGCTGAATAGGCTGCTCTTTACATTAGCCTATATTTTTATTGCAAATGGATTTAATTGGTGGCAACTGAAAACAATTAGAATTGGAATTTCTTTAAAATGTTTTTTATATTTTTTATTTATTTTAATGTAAAAATTATTTTGCGCAGTGTTTGCCACAATTAGATGTTGCATTTAAATATACTGTTAAGATGCAGTTTCATAGTTAACAATGATAAGTCTGTACTGCTGCCAGAGAGGATTGAACACAGTTGTGTTTTCCTCCATCCCACACTAACACCTGTGCTCCTTCATGAGCAGCTAAATTTGGCTGAAACGGTTTTTCATCATCCTAACCTGTCCCAGCCTTCTGTTGTGAATGACCTTGCCAATACTGGGGAAGCAGCAGGACCACATGGTTAACTGCAAGGATGAAAAGAACCAAACTGCTCCTTTAAGCACAGACAGGTTATAAACCAGTCCTCTATGAGCAGTACTTTGGCAGCCAATACAAGCCACGGTGATGGCTTGCTGCTGCCAAAAGGATGCTTTCTTAGTCCCCTCTCCGCTTCAAGTATCCCTACCCCTTTCTTCGCACTGGACTTGCTTTTCAACCCTTCTTTCAGCTGATAAACTAACTAACCTAACTCAGCATAGAGTGCTGGCACGTTGGAGGATTAAATCATCTCATGGAAAATCTTTTATCTTGCTGATAAACAGCTCATGACCATGAGCAGGTGGGAATACTGGGGCAAGGGCAATGGGACCCTCTCCTTCCACCAAAGTGGTGAGGAGCTGTTTGGATCAGCTTGTTCCATCTTATAGAACCACTCCCTTAGTCTCAACGTTTTCATGAAAATGCTTTCAGGGAAGTGTGTGGTGAAAGTTTCAGGAACCTTAACTGCCTTTCAGAGGTTGTGGTACCTTGTTTCTTGTTGGCATTTTGAAGCTGATGCTGGGCTGGCATACGAGTACAGTCTGAAAGAGTAAACAGACTTACCAGCAAGGCACTGATTTTTGAATGAAGAACCTGTAGTGCTCAAACTCTTCTCTGTTAGTAGTTAGAGCCTCAAATTGTCAGTATTCTTAAAGCATACACTTTGATTTTCGGTATTTTTTCTAAATACGTATGATCCACCATCAAATTCTTCATACAAGGCTTAGGTTTAAAAAAAAAAAGTGCCATAGGTATACTTAAATATATGTCTTAAGTTAGTTTTGCTCAAGGTCCACTGTGTCCAGCCACAAATGCTGACCTTATCTGTGTGGCTGTGTGTTTACTTGTATCTGGAAGCAATGTAGTATTGCAGATCCAGAGCCTGCAGCCAGCTTATTTCTTTTCATAAGCATTTGTTATTCTTGATCTTTTAAAACATAAACTGTAGTAGGATAAATAATAAGAGAAGTAAGAAGTGTAACAGAGCTGAACTTACTAACATCTTGAGACAGAAGGAAAAGTTGTGTGGTTGGAATTTTTTTTCCTGAAAAATAAGTTCACAGCAATAGTGGATAATGTGTATAGAAAGGGGGTATTCTTGGGAAGAATAAATTACAAGAGTTGTTGCGCTTTTATATGAAGCTCTTTCTCTGTAACAGCCTTTACTAATAATCTTGTCTTTTATTTTTTAGCGTGGACCTGACAAGCTTCTTTCTTCTGGTGTCAGTAACAGGCCTTTTACCATGAACAATTCTACTCCAGCTACAGGTATACATAAAAAAAGATTTTTATCACAGTTCTTCAACAGTGTGTGTTTTCTCTGTAAATGTATTTTTTTATTATTATTATTTATTGTCACCATGAGCAGCTTCACCAAGCCTGAACTGTAATTTGACTCCCAACAGTAGAGCCGCTGGAGTCTATCCAATTCAATGACAGTATTGAGGAGCTCCAAAACTGATCAGTTGAAAGGGGCAAAAAAGTATCTATTTTCTATAATCGTGATCTAGCAAGTAGCTTTCTGTACAGATTCTCAAGTGCCTACTCAATTTTCCTGTAGCTGTGCATTTGAAAGAAATTTGTTTTGAAGTATTTCAAGGCTGTCAGGATTACAGAGACAGAAGATGAATATCCTATATCAATCTCAGTTTGGTGGAACATAGGGCACATTATGTGGATTCGTGATAAAGAGTTAAGCTGATTCCTTTGGATGTTCTTGTTCCTGCTGTCTACTCTACTTCCAGAACTTCTTGAGCAGCAGCACAGACACTCCTGTGATCTGTTTTCAGATGTTTTCCAGTTCTTGTCCCCAGACAATCTCTCCATGGGTTGAGATAAATGGTAGTGTTTTTGCAAGGGAAGCAGTAGGAAAAATTATTTTATTTTTTTCTTGATCAGATGTTTTCTTGATCTGGTTCCCTACATATCTGCACAGATTGTTCTTCAGCAGAATGGTTTTTTGGGAGATGGTGGGAAATTGGATAGACAGAGGCAGGGTAAGGAAATTGGGTCTATTTAGGCAATGTGATAGCTCAGTGTGAAACCACAGCCACATGTTTCTTCAAACATGTTAAACTAGTACTACCACCCAAAGAAATTTATGCTGTGCCCCACGCCATGTGTTGATAAAGATGCAGTAAGTGTATTTGGTTACCTGTAGTTTTAGATCAGACAAAAAGTTGAAAGTGAGAGAGAGGTGGGACTGCTTCCTTTAGAGGTAATTCCAGCTTAGGTGGGCTTGAAGTATTAATGGCCCATGGCTGCATAAGTTAGCTTTAAGTAAAGTAAATTAACTAACTCATGACATAGACTATTGCCTGTCAGCAGTCGTTTCCAAATAGTTGATTTTATAATGGGGCAAGGGACAGAGCAGATATCCTCTTGATAAGCATCTAAAACTTACTTGCTACATTTCCAATAGGGAATAAGGAGAAGGAAGAGTCTGAGGAGCTAAGTTGAAAATTTTTCTTTTTGATTTCTTTGACTTGCACATGTCAGATTGTTCATTCTTCTGCTAATCGATTCAGTGTGACATCCAGAGCCTTCTGCTTGGCTTGAAACAGCATTAGCTTATAACTCAGTAATATAGTAGCTGAAATATGTTTCAGGCCTGTGTAGATGGTATTTTTGTAAGAAGAAACCAGCTGGCAAGGAATATAAATTTGTACTGAGTTCAAGTGGCTTTTATTAATTAGCAGTGCAACCACTGATCCTTCATAGTGATGTCCAGGGTGTCTAAATGATATTAAACTTTAAAATAAGATAGACGTGTTTGTCTCCTAAGAAATCCAAAAAACCTCTGATTCTCATTGATAACTCTATACTTCATTTTGGTTTTATATAATCTCTGTTGAGATGCATCTCTTTACCTAATACAACTGCTTCACCTGCAGCGGTTTTTTCGTCTGGTGGGTCACATGTCTAAAATACGTTTTGGGTTTCTTGATCTGAGGCTTCTCACTTAGGAAATATATTTGTACCAGTCATGAATCATGATTGTAATGAACTTCCGTTGGTAGCACCAGGCCCCAATTTTCACTTTGTTCATAAGGCTTCTTTTATCTTTGTCTGTCTGAAAGCATTTTTTGCTTTCACCCAACTGAGTGTAAAATTCGGAAGAGGTGAACACCTTGGGAATTACTTAAGGAATTGTTGAATCAATTTTGGAATTTAGATGCTAGAAAAAACACATGATTACCACTCTGCATCAAAATTAATATCAAACAATAGCTGGAGAAAGAAGCATGGTTTAAAAAATGCTGAGGTCTTTATACTTTGGATGGAATGAGTGATAGCTTTTATTACGGATTTAGTGACTTAGCTAAAGTTGCACAAAACTTAATATAATTACAACAGGAAAAGAAGCACTTTAATAGCATTTTTAGGTTAGGTGTTGGTCACTGTCCAGAAGCCAGATAACTAGAGCTAGTGGGTAGATAGTGAAATAGAGGATGTACACTGTATGTACAAAATAGGATGGGTTGTTAGGCTTTAATAGTAATATATCTTGTCGTGGCTTGTGCTGATATGCATTTAATATGTTTCTGTTTGTCTTAAAGTTTCATCCCCAACAAGTGTGTCACATGTTCACAGAATACACACACAGCACGTGAGGCCATTTAAAATTTCTTGATGGAAAAATCAGTGCATAACAGACTTTTCTATTTTGCGGGTGGGGGAATTAGTTAACTTGGCTTATGAATGAGCCATGGTTGAGCCTTAGATCATCTAACTTGGAGTTTAACAGACCTCCACTAGTAAAAAAACCCTCTGTAAAGATCCTTATACAGAGTGACTTGTGTGAACATCTTCTCAGACTTAGACTCTACTCAAAACCTACAGCAAAATCCAAAATTACTTACTAAGCTCATGCAGATATTTTTTCCTAATCTTTTGTTATTCTCCTTGGAAGGCTAAATGCAACACATGAGGTGTTAAGGCTATCTCTTTTGCTGGAGTGAAGCTATTTGTGGCGCATAAGTAAAAAAAGAATGCTGTTTCTTCCTTTAACTTAAGTGGTATGCAGTTAGACTTCAATACAATTTCCATCAAATATGCTGTCTTTCCTCTCAGTTTAGGATTTTTTTTTCACCAAATCTCATTAGCCTCTCTAGCTTGCTTTAGGAGAATCTCTTACTGGGATCTGTAGTTTGGCTAATGAATTTCATTTTTACTACTTTAAGTTATTACTGCATTGTGATAGCTTCTAGAACAACGTGCCTATTCTAGGTGTTCTGCTTAAAAGTGCTCTCAAGGACTCCAAGTCATCTCCTTGAAATATAACCATTGGTCACTTACCTGTTACAAGATCCAAATAGGCATATGTTAAAAAAAAAAAAGGCAGTTTGCCAAAGTGGAGGACTTTAGAATCTGAACGGATTTCATGCCTCACTGCTGTCTATCCTTTTCAAAGACTTTTTAAAACTTACAGTCATGTGGGACAGTAGGCTTTCTTTAATAAAATTAAAAAAAAATTATTTGAGGTAGCAACTGAATCTAATTAAGAAACATACCATGCAGGAAGATAAGTTAGTAATAAAAAAAAGGAATGTATTACCTCCCAATTACTACTTGCCCCTCTTCTGTGTAATTAACATTTTGTAAATATGTTACATGGGCATTTGGGAAGAAGTTATTGGCCTCTCTGTCTGTAAGACTTAAAAAAAAAAAAAAACCCAAAACACAAGAAAATAAACAAGCAAACAAACTCAAACCAAAGCAAAACAAACACACCACTCACTCCCCTTGCAGTGGAGATTTGGAACAGCTGAAGAGGTCGTCTTAAACTGTCCTTTGTTATATATGAACTGCCCTTCTTTAGGATTCAAACAGCTACAGATAACTCAATGTCAGTGCTGAGACAGCAGTTGATCTCTTTTAGGTTTTGGTATCTATACTGTGCAATAAGTTTGTCTTTGCTTGTCCATCCTCCTCCCTAAAATATTTTAGAAAATGGGAATGACAAGAAGAAATTTAAAGGAGACAGATCACCATGCTCGCCTTCACGTGTCCTTCATCTTCGTCAAATTCCAAGTGATGTTACTGAAGCAGAAGTTATTTCATTAGGCCTCCCTTTTGGCAAAGTAACCAACCTTTTGATGCTAAAAGGAAGAAGTCAGGTATGTCACTTTCAGTGTTTCAATTATAAGAGCAAGGCTGAAGATGTGGTTCATGTTATGACCCTTTTGGTATTGCGTTTGGCTGAAATGATTGCAACAGTCTCTAAATACTTCATTGATAGTTCAAGATTTTCATATTTTCAAATGTGAAAGGATGTCTTGATATTTATTTTAAGTTTTGAATATACTTTTGTATTAAACAATTATCTAGTAACTGTTAATAATATTGCTAAACATTATATCCACCTTATGTAAGAATATATAGATGATGATGAACTACATTGTCTACTATTAATGTTGACATATGTCTTGAAATAACCTGCCTGATTAAATAATATATGCATGTTAATTTTTTAATGTGAAATAAATTGCTTTTTTTTTTTTTTAATCCTTTTAGATGTGATGGGGTAGTTCACATCATGAATAAACACTGCAATCCTAAAAATAATAGGCATTCATTCAAAAATTGTCTAGAACACTGAGCTGGGTTAATATAATGCACAAACTGGTAGATGTTCAGTGTCCTGTTCCTACTTTCTCAATCAGTATGTGTGTCTGCCACCTAGGTAATAGTGCTTGGATTCAAGAATCTAATAATTCACTAGCAGTGTCGTATTTAGCAGCATTGCTTCCCATATGTCATACTTACTCCACCTCTTCTTTAATGACTTACTGTGCTTACAATGTAACACCTTTTAAGAAAACCCACAAATCAAATCAAATATTCCCATAAAGATGCACACACAAATGCATTTTAATGCTGAGTAAATCAGTACTGTTTTTTCACATGATCTTTTTCTAGTGAGAATGGAATTGGGAATAAATGGTGTTTTGATGCTTTGTTCTCTCCTGTAAACAAAACAACACTGAAAACTTCTATATATTGGTTGCAGGCATTTCTGGAAATGGCTTCTGAAGAAGCTGCTGTTACTATGGTGAACTACTATACTCCTGCTACACCTCACCTCCGCAGTCAGCCTGTTTATATTCAGTATTCCAATCACAGAGAACTTAAGACTGACAATCTACCTAATCAGGCTGTAAGTATAATATTGCAACCTATGCACATGAGTTGTGTACTGATTTTGGCTAGAATAGAGTTAATTTTATGTAAGCCTGTGATACTTACATAGTGTCAAGGCCTTTTCTGCTTCTCCCACTGCCCTGCCAGTGTCAGTGCACAAGAAGTTGGGAGGGAACACAGCTAGGACAGCTGACCCCAACTGACCAAAGGGACGTTCCATACCATATGACGTCGTACTGAGCATATAAAGATGGTGGAAGAAGGAGGAAGGTGGGATGTTCGGAGTTATGGTGTTTGTCTTCCCAAGTAACTGTTAGGCGTGATGAAGCCCTGCTTTCCTGGAAATGGCTAAACACCTGCCTGCCAACGGGAAGTAGTAAAGGAATTCCTTATTTTGCCTTACTTGCACGTGCAGCTTTTTCTTTACCTGTTAAGCTGTCTTTATCTCAACCTATGAGTTTTCTCACTTTTACCCTTCCGATTCTCTCCCCCATCCTGCTGGGGTGAAGTGACTGAGCAGCTGTTTGGCGCTTAGCTGCCTGCCAGGGTTAAACCACAACATTAGTAAATAAACAGACTACTTTCCACTATACCAATGGTCAAATTCTGATAGATATTATTTCTCTCTCTTGTTATCTAAGCAGTAGCTTCTTTCAGACAGGGACTTCGCAATATCTGTAAAATTACTGTGGAGGAGCACAAGCTCAAGAATGGTTCATCCTGATGAGCAGGAAATTAAGTGAAGGTGGCAGGAGGACTGCTTGGATGAACAAGGAGTTCCTGATTGAACTCAAACATAGAAAAGAGGCATAGAAAAGGTAGAATCACACACAGGTGACTCAGGAAGAATATTATCTGACCATGCAGGGTTGTGGTTAGGAAAGTAAAAGACCACATGGAATTGTCTCTGGCAAGGCATGTGAACAGCAACAAGAATGGCTCCTCAAAGTGTATCAGCAGCAGAATTCCCTAAATTCCAAAATTTAGGACATATGTGGGCCTGCTGCTGAATGGATCAGGGGCCCTGGTGACAAAGGACATGGAAAAGTTCTGCATGCCTTCTCCTCAGTCTTGAGTGGTTAGGACTTGCTCTTAGGAATACCAAGCAACTGAGAACAGTGGGAAAGTCTTGATGAAGGAAGTAGAGAAAAATCTCATTAGGCAACACTTAAACAAACTGGATAAACAAAAGTCTGTGGCCCTAATGAGATGCACTTATGAGTGCTGAGGGAGCTGGCTGATGTCATTGCAAGGCCACTCTTACAGTCTTGGAAAGGTCGTGGCAATTAGAGGAGGTTCCTGAGGACTAGAAGAAAGCAAATCTCTCTTTTATCTTAAAGAAGGACAAGAAGGAGGATCCAGGGGAACCACTGGCTGATCAGCCTTACCTCGGTCCCTGGGAAAGTAACGGAGCAACTACTCCTGGAAACCATTTCCAAACATTCTAAGGACAAGAAGGTGATTGGGAAAAGTCAGCATGGGTTTTTGAAAAGGAAGTAATTCCTGACCAGTGTGATAGCCATCTATGGTGAGATGACTGGTTTGGTGGATGAGAGGAGGGCAGTGGATGTCGTTTATCTTGACTTTGGTAAGACTCTCAACATTGTTTCCCATAACATCCCAATAGACAAACTGATTAAATATAGTCTAGATAAGTAGACTGTGAAGTGATCTGAAAGGCTAAAATGGTTGTGACCAGTGGCACGAAGTCCAGCTGGGGGCCAGTTGCTAGTGGAGTACCCTAGGGGTTGATACTATGTCCAGTACTACTTAACATCTTCATTAATGTCCTGGATGATGGGATGGGGCACATCCTCAGCAAGTCTGCTGATAGCACAGAACTGGGAGGAGTAGTTGACACCCCAGATGGTTGTGCTGCCATTCAGAGGGACCTTGAAAAGCTGGAGAAATGGACTGACAGGAGGAACCTCATTAAGTTCAACAAAGGGACATGCCAACTCCTGCACCTGAGGAGGAGTAACTCTAGGTACCATTGTACACTGGGGTCAACCAGTTGGAAAGCAGCTTGGCAGAGAAGGATCTGGGGGTCCTGGTGGACAACACATGCCCTTGTAGCAAAGAAGGCCAGCAGCCTCCTGGGCTGCAGAAGGCAGAGCGTTGCTGGCAGATTGAGGGAGGTGACCTTCCCCGCTACTTAACACTGATGCGACACATCTGGAATGCTGTCTCCAGTCCTGGGCTCCTCAGTACAGGAGAGACATGGACATACTGGAGCAAATCCAGCAAAATGCCATGAAGGTGGTTAAGGAACTGGAGCATCTGTCACACCAGGAGAGCCAGAGAGAGCTGGGACTGTTCAGTCTGAAGAAGAGAAGGCTTGGGGGTATCTTACCAATGTCTGCAAATATGGTGGTGAGGGGGGAGTAAAGAAGGTGGAAGCAGACTCTTTTCAATGGTGCCCAGTGAGGGATGCCCAAGAGGCAATGGGCATAAATTCAAATACAGAAAAATCCACTTAAACTTAAGAAGAAACTTTTTTACTGTGAGAATGTTCAAACAGTGGAATGGGTTGCTCTGAGAGGTTGTGGAGTCTCCATCCTCAGACACGTTAAAAACCTGACTGGAAACAGTCCTGAGCATCCTGCTGTAGGTGACCCTGCTATTATATTCTACACTACTTAGGAATACTTGCTTACATATGTTTCTCTTTTGAAAGAACTTTTGCGATTCCTAAGTTTTAACATTAGGTAACAGCTCTCAGTAGCTTCAGAATACGAAGAAAGTATCATGTCTTCTCCAGTAAATCTTTTCTCTGAATAATTAGTCCTGATTTTTTTCCCCTCTTACTGTGTCCATAATATAGTAGCAGGAATACTAAAAAACCTCATACCCCTTCAATTTTATATGTTTGTATTTTCTTAAAGTTAATTGCTAATCAGGGGTCTGTAGATGCTATCTGAAGAACACATAGAAGAGCAAACCGAGCTGATGAACCGCTTTCTGCCCAAAAAGCAGCTCTTTTGAAGCTTTTTACTTTATCAGATATAGATGTTATTGTGAGAGGTCATGTAACCTGCTTTTGTAAGATTTGTGTTGTTGGCACTGTTCAGGGCCTTGCCAAACTCAGGAATAGCAAATCATCATCTTTAAATTGTTCAAGTTTATTCTTAATAGTGTTATCTTTTTTAATGTTGACTCTATTCTAAGAAGAACCCTAGATCCAATAAAATGGATATTTTCACTGACAAGACATCAGTTTTATGTGTAACTTTATGCCAAACACCAGAATTAATTTCTTCCTAAGTACTAAAAATTGATTTCTCAAGAATATGAATTGAACGTTGCAGATGACTGCTTTAAATCCTAATCTCTAAACAAGGAAATACTCTTTGCACAAGAAGATCAAAGTACACACATCATCATATTGTAGTTGAAGTCCGTTTGGATTTTTGGATTCCTGGGTGAATTGCAGTTGACCTGCCATTTAGATACATAAATTATATAACATGATGTGTGTATCACGATTTTGTTTTCTGTAAGAATGTTGCAAGTAGTGATTGGGGCAAAAATCAGTGCTCATTTTTAATTTGTGCTGATGCAAAAGTCATTGAAATCTTGCAAGCTTGTCAATCTGATAAGTGTTATTTGTCTCTTTCCTCATTCAAGATTGCTGGATTGGTTTGTTATCTCCAAAACCAAATAAAATACCAAGATTTTTTTTAAGGATGTGGTGTATGTAACAGCCTCAGGAAAACTATACTTATATTTGCAAATAAGACTCCTTGTATCCGTTTCTCAGAGTATTTTCAACTCACTGCATGACACTTGCTTTTCTTCTATAGAAACAACATTGTCTACTTAAAAAATTTTTTTTTGCACTTATGACTCTTACATTTGAGTTTTATTTAAATTTTAGAGACCCTAGCAGAGCAACTGAACACTATGTTACTGACCTAGTGTCTAGGCTCAGGCCTGAAGTACAGATTATTCTGCAGGGTTACATGTTTCTGCAGCTGGGTAACATCTATAGCGTGTGCCATGTTTAGCCCATCTTCCAAGGAAATAGTGTTACTGAGACATGACTTCAAGTCACAACTCTACATTTGGAAAGGAACATCTCTTCATAGTGCTCTCAGAGGTAGTCTGAAGACCTTTTTGAGGAAAGCCCATCAAAAACAAGCGTAGAGATTTTCAAAGTCCCAGTGAGGCAGTTTGAGGAGTGAGATTTAAAGGTGTTTTTTGTGGTTGATAGCTTGGCTTAGGAAAAAAGAGTGGGGTATGCAGCTTTAAGCTTATCCCCAGCAAAACTTAGTTCCTGAGGAGAATGAAATCCTAATAAAGCAGAGCAAATAGTTTTTGGTACACTGACTGGTTAGTGTTAGTGTAATAGACTGTTAGTCTATTACAATATTGTCATCATATTGATTTGCTGGAAAATCTCTAGAATGACAAAAGCTTACTTAATCAAAACAAAATTGTGTCTATATGGCATTACAAAGTAGAAACAGTTTAACTAAAAAAAAAAAGTCGTAATTCTCTGAAAATATGATCTGACTTCTTTTGGGGAGGGGTAAGGGACGGAAGAGGTATGACTTACCTATTAACGTGGGATTTGAATCCATAATCATATAAAGGGAATATATTTTTTGCATTTTACATGCTTTTCTTTGTGAGAGAACTTTGTTTGGATCTGAATGATTTGTATGTGTGTAAGTTAATTGTGGTCTCCACTGTGTCATGATTTCAGAGAGCCCAAGCTGCATTGCAAGCTGTGAATGCTGTGCAGTCGGGAAGCCTGGCTATTACAAGTGCTCTTGCTGCTGAAGGTGGGCTCCTTCCAGGTCAAGGTTCTGTTCTTCGAATAATTGTCGAAAATCTTTTCTACCCTGTCACTTTAGAAGTGCTGTACCAGGTAATGAGGATTGCTAAAAATAATAGTTAAAATCTGTTTCAATGTTGCCATTGTAAATCCATTAACTTTTTTTTTTTTTTTTAAAAGTACCTGTGGATGCTTAATTGTTTGAATGAGGACTGTCACTTTAAAATGTTTTGTTGCAGTTTAGGGATCTAGGCTTGAATCAGTTTTGCACAAAAAATCAAAGTAAGCGGAACTTCTGTATTCAGCTTTTCATGTTGTCTTTCATTTCTTTTAGTTCCTTGGTTTCTGTGGAAGCAGCAACAAACTTGAGGTGTTATTTCTAATTTATGCCCACATGATGAGCTAGTCAAAATACTGATTGTTATGAACTTGTGGACCAATATTTTAGCAGTCTTTATACGGAGTAACTTTTGTAGTTTGGATTATGTTTTAGCGTTTTATATTCCCTTTTATAATTCAATGCAAGTGATGTAATATACAAGTTTAGTGGCTTGGACAAATGTTTTTGATTGTTCATCAACTGTTAGAATGCCATTTACTTTAACTACCTCTGAAAGCCTGGAATAGTGGTGGGCTATAGCTATGAAAGACGTTACCATAACTCCTACTAGGGGTTGTGCTATGCAGTTGAGAACTCTAAGTTTTAAAACAATAACTTTACAAGACTATTTCTTTGTGCTTGAAGGATTTGCCGATACTTTTTTCAGATATTGCAAAGGATTTCATACTTGAAGCTTTTGTAATTACTAGTAAATTTGTGCAATGCCCAAATATGAGTTTCTTGAATTAATGCAATTTAAAATAATTGGGATGTTTTTACAAGAACCTGTAGTCCTGGAAGAAGATTTTTTGCTGCTCTACTAGCATCTCAACACTGTATTTTTCCTGTTACCTCTTAATATTTCCTCTTTCTCTGTATCTCCCCTCCATGATACTGATTAACTGGTATACTAGTTGTCACTTTGATGTAGCAATTTGCCTGATCTAAACTTTTGTTTGTATCTATGAGTATTGTTCACTCATTATTGAACTTGTGCAAATACTATGTCAACTGTTTAGGATTATTAGTGCACTCAGAATAGCCTGAGAACAAACTTCTGCGGTTATGGGAGCTGTACTAGTTTAATAGTGCAATAGCAATTCCTGGATCTAATCTTGTGTGGGTTTTTTTGTTTTGGTTTGGTTTTTTGTTTTTTACTAAGCAGGTAGTGGAAGAGGAGATTCATGTTAATTTACTTTAATTTGATTAATATTTACTTCAGTGCAGCAGAACTACACTTTCAGTCTTTGAATTGCCCAATGACCCTCACTCAACTACTTTTGCAGTAGGTCTAGAAAATTAAGCAATATTTGAAAAGGGAGCTTATTTGGAGGGGACAATCTCCTCTAATTAAAGCAGCACTTTGTGCCTGATAGCTACAATGTAATATTACTTTATAAGTGTGGTAAGGTTAATGGAAATGCAAATTTTCACTGATAAGTATAGCATCATATGGAACACTATTAGGCAAGCTGTCATCCAAAAATTTGATTATATTTTGTAAGTTATAACTGCTTGTCAAGAAACTAACGCCTTTTTTATACCACAATTCACCTTAAAATATTTATTATAAGAAACAGAATATTCATCGTTTCTTTGCAGAAACAAAATTGATATATACAGTGGTTTTTAGGTTTAAAACCATATAGGAATACATTGAATTTAATTATCTTAAAAAAGGTCTATTTGGTCTTGTGGATAAATGTGAAAAAGCATATGTTCAGAAGCAGTATTTAGGCCTTTCTTAAGGGGAAGTGCTTTGTGAACAGGAACTCAATGGCTAATTTTCAATTGCTGTGAAAAAGGTTTCTGTTCTGCCTTCTACCACATTTCTACCACAAAATGATGACCGCAGCATAAAAACCTTGTTTCTGAGAGGTTGAAAAACTGGGCACAAAGGGTTAGGACAGTGTGTCTTGTATCCATTATTCTAGGCCTAATAGGCTGGCAAGAGGTGCTTGTCCTTATCTCTGTCCTTTCTTTCCATTCCAGGCTTAATACTTGTCTGGGGGGTTCTGCTTTCCTGACTTTGTATCGATTCTAACAGTTTTCTCTAAAACTATTAGTACTTACTTCCCAAACTCACCTTTCCTCTTCCGCTGTTAATTTGGACATAGTTTTTCTGCACTTGCATGGTAGCTATACTTTTGTCCTCATTCTTTGTGGCTTTGCTTTTGTATAGACACCTTGATGTAGTGCATACTCTTATTCTGAGTGATATACATTTAATTTCAACCTTTTAAAATTTTTCTGCAATGCTTGCATTTGCAATAAATTAAATACCATTCAGTTGTAAATTAGAGGGGTAGGTCCCAAACTAGGTCTTGTCTTGCTTCTTTCCTTCTTTGTCTTCTAGTTTGGACAGTGAGTCTGCGTAATTAATTTGTAGGCACAGCAACTATTTAAGATGTATTTTTGGTAACCAAATTTGCAGAATTTGTTTAAAGTACAGAACGTAAAGGTGGATACTTTGAAAAGCAGTTTGCAGTTCCCATCTCAACTGACTTGTGAAAGTCCGCTTCTCAAACCTCAACTTTAATTATCCACAATTTCTCTGCAGACATGGGACAAATGCTTCTTTGGGCTGGCCTCCCCTGCTCTTAGTTGAACAGTCATCGCTAAATCTTTAAGGAAATTTTATCCTTCTTCCCCATCTTTTGTAGCCTCTTTTGAAATTGTTTTTTTTACCTGGAACAAAATTCTGAGTTCACTCCATTTCTGTTCAGGTCTCACATAAGAAATAATTTTCAGAAATTTATATGAAGTATTAAAATGCTAGTTTTTAGTGTGCTTGTATTATTCATTGTTTCTGAAAGTTCATGTTTGTTCCTTCTCAGATTTTCTCTAAATTTGGATCTGTCTTGAAGATTATCACCTTCACTAAGAACAATCAATTCCAAGCTTTGCTCCAGTATGCTGACCCAATGAATGCATATTATGCCAAAATGGTAAGTGTAGTATATTCAGCTTGATTTTTTTTTTGTTGTTTTTTTTTGTTTTTCCCCAGATAAATAGGGAACATTAGGGATAGCTTGATCATTAACTTTATGACTTCTCATCATTCTAACACTGTTGTTGCACATGAATAACTTTGACATCCTTCATTAGTTAAGAGGATAACACTCTATCATCAACTGTAAACATAAATGTATAGCACACACCCCAAGACCTGCATGAGTCTACCAGAAAAAAAATCAGAGCTGATGAGTGATGGTAACTAGCTGACGAAAAAGTCTTTTGCCTTTCAAACTAAATGGAATATTTTCAGTGAGGTTCAATACTAAGAGTAGTGTAGTTAAATGCCCAGAGATTAGATGAATGTTACATGTTTTACTTGTTTGAATTTCAGTGAGAAATTTACATTAATCAATGTTTTCACCTTAAGCGTCTTAATTTCAAACCAGCTGTACCCTGATTTTTAAAATGCATGTTCTCAGTATTGAAGAAAAGCTCACCTACTTTAGGTACATTTTCTGTGGTGTGTTAACCTTGGCTGGCTGCCAGACACCCACCAAGCTGCTCTCACTCCCCTCCCTCAGCAGAACAGAGGGAGAAAATAAGATGAAAAAGCTCGTGGGTCGAGATAAGGACAGGGAGATTGCTCACCAATTACCATCACAGCTATAAAAGACTCGACTTAGGGAAGATTGATTTAATTTATTGTCAATTAAAAATAGAGTAGGATAGAGGAACAAAAATAAAAGTAAAAACACCTTCCGCACACCCTTACTCCTTCTTCCCAGGCTCAACTTCACTCCCAACCCTTCTACCTCCTTCCCCCAAGCTGTGCAGGGGGATGGAGAATGAGGCTTGCGGTCCATCCATAACACTTTGTCTCTGCTGCTCCTTCCTCCTCACGCTGTTCTCCTCCTGCAGCATGAATCCTCCCCATAGGAAACAGTCTTTCACAAACTACTCCAACATGGGTCCTTCCCACGGGCTGCAGGTGGATATCTGCTCCACTGTGGACCTCCGTGGGCTGCAGGGGGACAACCTGTGTCAGCATGATCTTCTCCAGGGGAATCTCTGCTCTGGCACCGGGAGCACCTCCTCCCCCTCCTTCTCTGACCTCGGTGTCTGCAGGGTTGTTTGTCTCACATTTTTCTCGCTCCTTTCTCTCCCAGCTGTTGCACAGTGGTTTTTACCCTTTCTTAAACATGTTATCACAGAGGTGCCACCAGTGTTCTGATGGGCTCTGCTTTGGGCAGCGACGGATCTGTTTTGGAACCGGCTGGAACTCACTCTGTCCAGCACGGGGCAGCCCCTGGTCTCTTCCCACAGAGGGGCAGCAGTCCCTCCCACTACCAAAACCTTCCCACATAAAACCAATACATTTTTTTTTCAAAACAACTTTTAGAATTAGTTTCCTTATAATCGCTAAATATTTTAATTTCTAGAAAATGTTGTTAATTTCCTCAGTGGGGAGTAGTTTGATAATTAAATATTAAGAGCTGAGACCTCAAAGATATTTGCAGAAGGGACAGCAGTGTTACAAATTATCACGTTATGATACTTGAACTGTAAAAAATCAGGACAGAAAATAAAATACCTTGCTTACTTGAAACTAAGCCTGAGACACTTTGTATTTCTTTTTAACCTATGTGGTCACCTCAATATTAGTAAATAAATAAAATCAATTTGAAAGTTTCCATAGAAGATATATAGAAGAATAGATTCTGCTAAGTATTAAGTGGTATTTAGCATTCAGTTTTTTCAAAAAATTACCAGAAGACTAGAGTGAATGGGACTTTTACCTTATTTTTGTTATTGACGTTGACTTTATTCTCAGCTTCAAAATTAAAGGCACAGAATATGTATCTATTGCTACTTGCACTTTAGTCCAATAAGTAAATTCATTATGTGTTTTAGAGATTAAATATATATTGAAAATTAGAAAAGGTAGTTAGGATTATAGCCTCTTTGTTAGCAATAGCATCTTTTCTTAAAGAACAGTATTAATAATAAATTATACTTTATTAAAGATTTCACAGAAATCGTAATTTCAGTCTAGATTATATTAAAGAATTATAACAAACCAGTATCTTTTGAGTGTTTTTTTCACCCTTCATCCAACATGATTCTTTTATGGTATAGGCAGAAGATACTACTTCAATGATCTTTCTGAGCATAGGTGCTCCTAAAAAGATGGATTTTATAGAATCATTTAGGCTGGAAAGGACTCTTAAGATCATTGACTCCAACCGTAAACCTAACACTGCCCAGTCCACCACTAAACCATGTCCCTCAGTGCCAGATCTACACATCTTTTAAATACCTCCAGGGATGGTGACTCAACCACTTCCCTGGGCAGCCTGTTCCAATGCTTGATAAACATTTCTGTGAAGAAATTTTTCCTAATATCCAATCTAAACCTCCCCTGGCGCAACTTGAGGCCGTTTCCTCTTGTCCTATCACTTGTTACTTGGGAGAAGAGACTGACACCCACCACACACAACCTCCTTCCAGGTAGTTGTAGTGATAAGGTCTCCCCTGACCCTTCTTTTCTCCAGGCTAAACAATCCCAGTTCCCTCAGCTGCTCCTCATAGGACCCTTCACCAATTTATGCAAGGGACAGTTCCATACAATAAAAATCTCCAAATTAGTATCGCTACTAGCATCTGATATTGTGTATTGAGTGGGAGACAGGGAAGATTAGAAGCACAGCTAAAAAGACAAGTCATGCTTAAAGCTATGTTTTGTCCATTGGCACAAGGCGACATAATATTTACTAATTAGTGGACTACACTAGTACTCTACACAGGATGTTTAGGTAAGCATAGTGGCTGTATGATTGTCTACTTGCTGTTTAAAAGCAGCACCTTGAAAACAGCAGATGAATTTCTGTTTGGATACAATTGCGGGGTGAAAATAAAATAAACTTACAATGGTGGCTGCCACTATGTGTTCTGTCTCTGAAAACATAATTATTTTTCTTCAGGCTCTGGATGGCCAAAGTATCTACACTGCCTGCTGCACTCTGCGTATTGATTTCTCCAAGTTAATTAGCCTTAAGGTAAAGTACAACAATGACAAAAGTAGAGATTTCACTCGCCTTGACCTTCCTTCTGGTGATGGCCAGCCACCCCTGGAGCCATCCATAGCTGCTGCCTTTGGTAAGAAACCTTCACTTTTAGTGATAAATACACAATAAGATCATTACGCTTTTTATGTTGCATTTATGCTCTGGCTTCATAACAGGTTCGTAGAAGGGTACATTTTGCATACATTTCTGTTTGTTAGGTCCAGTAAAGTTTGTACGGAAAGCAGAAAGTCCTACTCAAGATAAATTAATATCTGAAACTATAACATGAGGAATGTTCTTGGGCAAATTCAAAGTGTTGTCAAAAAGCTACATTTGTAAAATGCTGTGAAATTATATCATTGGTACAGGTAGTATTATAAATATTGCATGTCAGAATGGTCAATGGCGTCATCCAAAATTGGCACTGGTTGCCTAAAGCTGCTTGAAAATACGTGTTTTAAGGGTGTTAGCTCTTACTTGTTGATATTTTAAGATAACTGCCTGCTGTAACAAACAAAACCATAAAAAATTTAGAAATTCTACACTTATTTATGTATGTTTTGTAGTCACCTTCTAAATGATAACATTTTAGAAACTTTATTGAATTTTACAAGTCATTTCTATGGCATAGAGGAGACAGTGTCTGCTTGAGGCCACACTGGAGAAGCCTTTTTGACATAAATAACTCATGCATGCTCATTTAATCAATTTGGTAATAATGCAAATCATCAAACAGATTAAACTGATGACCTGGCAGAAGTGCTCACAATGCAATTTGAGCGATTTTAGCTATTTTTCTTTCTTTCTATTGACAACCATTAGCAATAATACACAGCTAAGAACTGTCTCAGCTGTTGAATAGGTATCTAAGTACTGTCCAGTTGGTTAGAACAGTACCAAGGGCTGGGAAAGAATTCCCATTTTTCCTTTAGTTTTCTGTGATAGCTAGGGCAGATACTGGGATTGGTTTCGGTTTTTTGGATAGTTGGCTTTGGTAGCTTAGAATAGATTAAGAAAGTGAGTTGCACTCACTACTTTCTTGATTGTTTTTGCTGGTCTCATTAAAGGCAGGCCTTGGATCTTTATGTAACATACAACTATCTTTATAATTTTTTTGAGGATTTGCCATACAGCATCATGGAAACGTGCTGTTGTAGATCTGATGTGTTCTGATTAATTAGACTTACACAATTTGAGATGTCAATAAAAGAGGAAAGTACAATTAGAGTAGATTAAGGACAAACTTGCTTGTAGGGCAGAGATAACACTGTACGCGTGCTTTTGGAGGATAACACATGAAGGCTTCTCCATTTCCTTCCCCCTCACTCTTCCAAGCTTGTCATTCCTAGCAGTCTCATTTTTAGTCTGAACATTTACTGTAATAGTGAGAACAGCAGAGGTGCTGGTGTAAAGAAGAGTCTGATGTCTGTATAAAAATCTGTTTGTAGTGCAGTCACAGTGAAGCAGCTGGATAGATATTTTTCTTTTAAAAAACATAGCTGTAGACTGGGAGAAGCATGCTTCTAGCCTTTCTGTCAGTGGTAACAACATGCATATGTTGCCATAGGCATGTTCTGATAGTCCTCAGTTGCATGACATGACGAAAAGCTCTTGGGAGTCATGAGAGCACTTACACTTCCTATGTTATTACTAATGGATGTTGTTTTGATGAAGAATTTTAAGATAAAGCAGGTAACTATCACAATAATACATCTAGTTTTTCTGTAGACTTGAAGTTATCTTAATAGCAAAACTGAACGGCTCTTGAAAGTTGTTTTTTCCTCTTTTTTTTTCTTTTTTCTTTTGTTTTGTTTTTGGTGGAAAAGATACTGCACTATAAACAAGCAGATTTTGTGAATGTTTTGCATTTAAGGAGTTCCCTCACCCAGTGAGCATAAGCAGAGATACATGAATTAGCTTGCTTTGAAAGCTAGCTGCTAGCCATAAAGCAAATGATTTTACATGCATAAAAAAACGCAACAAAGAATTCCAGATCTTTCTGCATTAGCTCTGTTTCACAACTTCTACGTGCCTGATTTTAGTATCAGTGTGCAACATGCAGGTCTCATTTGGCAGAATAAAAGCGCTTTATCTATTTTTCATTAATGTTTCGATTACTGTTCCGGGATTGTGAATAAGTGATTAATACCTGTATTGCCAGAACTTGTCAGTATAATGCACCAGTGTGTGTATTTCAAGAACACAATGACTTGCTTTGGTGTGATAAATGTATTCAGTTGTTTGTATGAAAGACACTTTGTTGCTACAGATAAGAGGTGGTGTAATGTGATGCAGTATTCATGAATACTTGATCTGTGGTGTCTGTTGCATTTGTTGTTTTTGTAATTCGTGAAGGATAGGGTATTGTATCATTCCTGTCAATAACCATCTGTTAGTGAATGTAGCTATTTTAGTCAATGGTGGAGGTTTGAGTAGTAAAACAGACACATTGCCAGGCTTGCAGGATGTATTTGCTGATTATACATGTCCCATTTAAAAAAATCTGGTGTGCTAACATACGAAAGAATCCACAACTCAAGCTTGAATCTAACTGCCTCTTAGAACACAAGTTTGTGCTGCCCCAGGTAATGCTTAACTTCACATACTAACATGAAAATCACTGAGCTGGGACTCTTCATACGTTGATACTTCAAAACTGTTTAATGCTTGTGATTACCAGGAGAACCATAAAAACCACTGATCATTTATGAAGTAATACAAGCTGGGAAAGTACATCTCCTTAAAAAACAAAATACGTGTAGTTTATGCATCTCAATAGCTAGTAAAATTCAGAACCTCAGATTCATTGTAGTTGTTTGTATTATTTGGCCCATACTGAGTTTAGAAATATCTAGGAAATAGTTGTAGCTCATCATTGCAAAATGTGTTTGAGTGTATTTGCTTCCAAAAAATTTCTAGAATGCATTTCCATTGTGTGAATGGAAACTGTTGAACATTACACCACAGGTGACTTAACTTTAACGGATACTAATCTATGCTGTGCTTTCCTATTCAAACTTGTCTAAATTACATTTTGCCCTGACTTCGTTTTAGAGAGGGACATGAGGCTGATTGAAATATTTGCTTTCAAAAGTGGCTGAAAATTGTCTTTGTAAAACATAGAATCTTGGATTTCAATGAGAGTTTTTAACCCAAACATTTTATAAGAAATGTAAGCACAGACTGAAGTCAGAATAGCAACACTGGAAGCTGATTCTCATTGCTGAAGTCTCTTCTGTTTTCTAGAAATTTTAAAATCTGTTTTAATTAGATGTGTCTGCTCTCTCTAGGCACCCAAAATATCATCTTCCCATCATATGCAGGGGCTGGTGGGTTTGCCCCAGCCATGAGCTTTGCTCAAGGTGCTGGTAAGTTTCTATTTTCTAAAAATGTGGTGTTTGCATTTGGGGCTAGTGGTCTATCTGAATACACCTGTGTTCAGAGCAAATCGTTTTCAAATATAGCAGTCAGAACACAATGTTCATTTGAGTCATTCTGATTCTCTTTCTCATTCAGTAAAATTACTTTCTGTAATAAAAAACATATGCTGATGTAGTTCGTCATTTAATTAGCAAAGAAATTAAATGCCATAATAAAGATTACCTGCAAGAGGGGAAACTCTGAGCATCTGTTTTTCTAAAAATCGTAAGACTTCAGTGACATTCAAAGCTAAAGCAGGAAGTCTCCCCTTTTCTGGCTATAAAATGAGAAATAAATAGTCTTCTAAACTCAGCACTATCTTTTCCTTTCTAACACAGGATAAACTTCTGTGCTAAATTATTTTTCTTTTTTCTTGGGCTGCAATTTATGTCCCCTTTTGTTTGGGTCTGTTGGTGTAGCTGAATGTTTCTTCATCTCTGGAGGGGAGGTGCTTCCTGCTTTATTGGTCAGATACTAGGAATAACTAAATTCCTTAAAAGCATTTTTTTATTGAATATTGATGTTTTTGTGAAACATAACTTGTTTTTGTCTTCTAAAATGTCTTTTCTGCTTTGAGATGTCAAGTGATGCTATTAATACCCTTCTAGGTCTTTCGGTTCCAGCCATTCCTGGAGCACTTGGTTCTCTCGCAGTCACCACATCTGCAGCATCTGGACAGATGACTATTCCTGGTGTTGCTGGTGTTCCAGGAAATTCTGTTTTACTAGTCAGCAACCTCAACCCTGAAGTAAGTTTGATTGGTGGAACTGATGCAAGTATCAATTTGTACCAACTGCCAGAATCCTGCAAATTGACATTAGTTGAAGGAGTAAGATAGGAAATCTCTGTGCTGATAATATTAAAACCAGGATAGCTCTATTCTTGTTTGAGATAGTTTGCAATATTGATGAGGTTTAAAAACTCCAGTCAGCACTGAAAAGCCTCCTAACACAATTTACTTAAGGAAACCTATGTTAGCAGCGTAGCTAGTAATTAGAGAAAAGTCTACGGTCAGATGTAAGAAATGTTTGAAGAGGTAAAGAATGTATATTATGGCTAAACTTGCTGCTGTCTCTGTTAATATGACTCCTTTGTGTGCTACTTTATCATTAGAGAAGCTAAAGAATTTTTCATTTGTTACAAAACATGAGGAGTTAGAGAAACAGGATGGAAGAGAAAAGGAGATAAAAGCTTACCTAATCAAGTACCTTTCAAAACATTGATAAGATCTTTCTAGTTTTGCAACTTTTCCCAGATTGGAGAGGAAGAAATCCATTTTTAAAAGTTAACAAATACACATGTTCACTTTTCATAGTACCACACAGATTTTTTTCATATGTCGGCAGTAAAATTGCCAAGCAAAACTTGGATAGTTATTTTTATAGTGGAAAAGACATAAACTGTTCTAATAAGCTTACTCCTGTTACTCAAATATTACACATTGATCTGTGCTTAATTAAAAGCAATGTTCATCTCTTAAAAAAAAAAAAAAAAAAAGTTTTACCAAAGCCATGACTGAAAACACAATTCTACGTGACTGTTGATAAGCAGTTCTACTTCAGCAATGTAAAATTCTTGTTTGTTTTACACACTCATTAGATTCACTTAACCATAAAACTGATAAAATTAGGAGTTACTGGCAAAATGGAAGTTATCTTCATATTACTGAGGTTTAAAAATCTGTTGACCAGTTCCTTTTGATCTGTAAGTAATTGCTGTGTTTCTGTTTTTGTACTTATAGCTGAGTTCCACAGTAAGCATTAAAAGAAATAGCTGCCGATTAGGACTGTAAGACAAGTCAATTTTTCTTTGATTTGTCAATAACTTATCAGTTAATTTCTGATGATTGCTGTGGATGTGCTTTCTGCAGGTGATTATTCAAGATGATTCTCTGAGTCTTAAAAGAGTGTGTTTTTTAAGAATAAGCATATGTGAAGTATAGGTCAAAGCTATTTTTAGGACATTGCTGCTTTAATTAATACTAATCACATCTAAGAAGTTGGCATGTAGAACTTAGTGCTGCAATGCATGATACAACATAAATGCATTAAATAATGCTCAACTTAAAAGAAAAAATAAGAATGTACAACAACATTAATTGTTGGAAATATAAATTCTTGTAAACACATTTCCTGGCAACTGTGTAACACTTGTTCTTCAGTAGTGGTTGTCTGAGCCCTGTCACTTATTTTCCTGTGTACAGAAAATCTGGCTGACTTTATTTCAATTTATATTTCTCCACTGTTGCAGGGTTTCAGTGCGCATTTGAACATTCCCTTATGACTTCTAAATTAGCTGATTTTGTCTTCCAAAAAACATTTTTAGTAGAAATATTGCAGTCTCATTTGGTTAAGAAATGTCTTTAAATAAACTGTGCTGAATTAAAATATTTGGGCCAGAAGGATAAACTCTAGAAGCATTTAAATTTTACATTGACAGTAATTGTTCCTTATTACTAAATGCTGATGATAAAAGGGTACGGGCTTACACTTAGGCTGCAGTATCTTCTGTTTTTAAATAATTTAGGTATGTTTGGTACACATTTCAAATGTTCTGAGTTGAGAAGGAATAAGGCTAGAGAGTGTGAGTAGTGCTTCTGATACCCAGGTATTTTTAGTACTCATTACTGGCAAAACCTTTGCCTCAGTTGAATAAAATCTGGTTACATTAGGGTGTAAATTACCTTCTTTGGTGCTTGGGGACCTTGGTACACAAGGATTTAATTAAAAATCACTGAAGAAAAATTATTTCTTCCAATATTTTGCTTTATGTTCACAGCTTCTAATCGAACACAATTTAAATACCACTTTCTATATGCTTCATATATAAACAGTTAAATGGTATGTGTATCAGTTTAGTATGTCATGGTCATGTACAGAGATGGGGGCAAAATAGAAGACAAAGCAAACACTTTGAAGCAACTGTTCTTAGTTTTTTAGGTGTTGTCTACTGTTCAGAAAATACAAAGGAGTTCTTGAATGCTCTTTTCTATTTCTAGTTTAGCAAATGGCTTTCATTTTTTCAGGGAATGAACTGCTAGCTTGGAAAGAATAAGTTCAAATAATTAAGCCACTTAATATATTAATAACTTCTTCGGTATGACAGACTGAGTCTTGAGTGATGAAAATGCATGAGCTGAAGGTTAGCTTGTTTAAATATCTTATATGTGCATAGCAAATATATATTAACAAGAATGCTATACACTGTAGTTATTGCAGGGAATGGCTTTTGGGGAGACAGGTTTATGTATTAGTGTGCAGTATCTCTTCCATTCTTTTTGTTTACCATGCACTTATGGAATAGATTTCTTTATTTGCATGGCTTTAAAAATAATATACTCATTTTATCATTTAAACAGGCCATCACACCACATGGACTTTTCATCCTATTTGGTAAGATATGTCAAATATACCTTGAGAAACTATAGGGCTAGCATTCCTTTTATTTATCTGACACATGCTGCTTAATGCAAGCTCCATTGTTTTGTTCTTGTCCAGAAAATGCACAAAAGAATGTGCTGGTTTTAAAATGACAATAATTTGAGTCAGTAGTCGTAGGCCATAGGTACCAAAAAGGCAAAATGGTTACAGTGTCAGAAGAATTTCAGTGTGTGGTCCAATTTCTTTACTACAAAGAGTGGGAAGGCGAAGTAAGATGAAAAAACAAAGATTGCATCAGAGGAAATGGATTACAGAATTGGCACGTACGTTAGTTGCAGAGGACAATGTTTGTTGGCATAGTAATATTTTAATATGCCTCTGTTAAGAGGACTTTAACACTGTTGCACTATTTAAAAGCTGAACATAAACATGCAGTTTTAGAACTAAGATCCTGGTTTTCCCCCCCCATTTCTGAGCCTCAGAAAATAATACACAAACTTTAAAGCTCTCCTTCATACTAATATTCTAACCAACCTATTTAATGAGGTGATTATTCTTTGTAGCATTAATGTTACTCAAAAGGAACAGGCTTGCCCTTGTGCTGTTTGTAGTGATGCTCTGGACACATTTCCTTTCTGGATTTCCACAGGTGTGTATGGTGATGTCCATCGTGTGAAGATCATGTTTAAGAAAAAAGAAAATGCTTTGGTTCAGATGGCAGATGCAACCCAGGCTCAATTAGGTACTGATTTTTAAGGCACAGTTATGTTTCAAACTAGCATGAGTGTGATATAGGTGAGGAATATGCCATCTGTCAGTGACAAGCATCAACAAATTAAATCCATCATTGTGATGCTTTACTACAGACGAACTTTTCTTTGTATATGTTGATAATGATCTGTTTGCTTTCATGTAAACAAATTATTTTCCTCTAGTGGTTAAAAAAAAAATCCTGTAAATCTCAATCTAGTAAATGTTAGAATTCAAACATCATAAAATTTTCCTGTAGTTTATTTTGCTAATACATCATACAATTTTCCTGTAGTTTATCCTATATCTAGCTGTTTAAGAATAATCAACTGCTCTTTATCAAAATGCTGTTTTGCATTTTTGTTGCATTTTGACTGGAGGTTATATTACATCCTTATACTTGTTTTAAATATAATATTATGACAGCCCACCTAGTAGACGTGGAAGTTGCAGTTTCAATTTAGAACGTGAAATCTGACATTAAATAGAAGACAATATTAGTATTCAAAGAATCCTTTTTTCCTTCCCCTCCCTTCATTCCTGTTCAAATTGTATTTCCACTGGTTAGCTATCAGCCACTTGAATGGACAGAGGCTTTATGGAAGGGTCCTCCGTGCTACTCTTTCAAAACACCAGACAGTTCAACTTCCTCGTGAGGGACAAGAAGACCAAGGTCTGACAAAGGACTATAGCAATAGCCCTTTACATCGCTTTAAGAAGCCTGGCTCTAAGAACTTCCAAAATATCTTTCCTCCATCTGCCACCCTGCATCTCTCCAACATCCCGTGAGTATCTACCTGTGTGATCTTCTTGGAAAGATGATGTTTTTTAGGTTATGTTCTTAAGTTACAAAGTCTGACATAAGCTTTAAATTTCCTTGGCCTTTTACAGTTTCCTGAGAATTTGGGTCATTCTCTTGTGTAATTAACAATAAGTGAATCCTTTAACTGTCACTTTTTTATTGTTAGCGAAGAGGATAACTGATTGAATGCTCTTCTTTACGAGTTTTAATACAGTTTACATTTTCTTGAGAATATGATCTGTTTTTCACATATTAAGTCCTGTGTTACAAATTTTTACAAAGATTAAAGACATGGTTTTTGAGATAATGTACTGGATTTACATTACATCAACTTCATCATTGGCATTGTTATTTAATGTAGATACAGTTTTTAATCATTCTGACACTTTTTAAAGAACAGTTTCTACAGAATTCAGACCTCTTACGTAGAGGGGAAGTTGTTTTAAAAAAAATGTATTAAGACGCGTGTTCTTTAAAACCGAAACAACCTTTTTTCCTATCTAGAATGTTGTCAACAATGTGTAGAGTGACAGCCAAACATAAGTTTTTACAGGCTTCTTTTGTTCGGCAGCTGTGCAGGGAGAGAAAAGGGAAAACTATGGAATTTTGTCCAAATAAGAAAAGAAAAAAAAAAATCTAGAAAATAGCTTTTTAAGTAAATGAGAAAACTTTTGAAATTGAAAATATGTGAAGCACACTAGCAGTAATTACAAGATGAAAGGTATTTCTGAAAGTACCTGTTAAGATCTTAAGTGATTTTTATGCAATCTGAATTTAAGTGAGGGAGGAATGGGGGAGGATGAAAACCAGTAAAGTGTATCTGAAATATTTTTGTAGCACACTGTGGTGCTAAATCTTAGTGTCAAAGCTAAGATGTTTGGTCTAAAGTGTTGACATGACTTGAGTTGGTGGGAATAGTTTTTGCTGTTCAAATTTAATTTAGAAGCCACAATTGAGATTTTGATACTATTACAGAACTCTGTGCTCTTTTACAAGTTGACGGGGTTTTGTTTTGGTTTTGGTTGTTTGTTTTTTTTAAATAGGCCTTCTGTTACTGTTGATGATCTGAAGAACCTTTTTGCAAGTACTGGATCTACTGTGAAAGCCTTCAGATTCTTCCAGTAAGTTGTCTTGTAAAAATGCTGAGCAAGCTTTCATCCTGGAAGATGGCTAATTGCTTTTTTGCGAAATTCCATGTGTGTATAACTATAGGCAAAATCCCATATGCATATATCTATAGGCAAAAGCTGTACAGCTATGACAATTTTTATCATAATTCTAATCTTAAAATTTTAAATGGGATACTATGTTAGCATAATTAAATGAAAAATAGTCAGTCTTTTGACAAATTCCACGTGTTGAAAGTAAGATAAGTTTAAGGAAAGTAAATACTCGCTTCTTTAAAAAGAAATAAAAGCTGTGTGTATGTAAAATGTTATGTAAAAGATGACAATGAATTTGCTGTAACATTCATTAAGGTTGCTTGGCAGCATTATTTTAGCATGATTATTCCTGCTAGAATAATCCCATATATATGGACAATACAAGTGTTTCTTAGAGGTCTTCAAGCCTTAGTTCAACCCTGTTTTTTCAAGAGCAGTGTAATGGAAGAATGGCATGGCTGTAGGCCATTGATCTGCAAAATTTGTATAGTTTTGTTATTTCCTCATTTTAGCAGGTACATAACTAGTTCTGATTCTTTCACTGTACAAGTTCAGTGTGTGTGGTGTGGCTGAAAAAATACTTGCGTCACTTTTCTGTGTTGGCTAGCGCAATGAAAATTTGGTTAGGATTAATAATGTTTTTTATTGTACTTCAGGAAAGATTGCAAAATGGCTCTTATCCAGCTGGGCTCTGTGGAAGAAGCAGTTCATGCTCTCATTGAGCTTCACAATCACGACCTTGGAGAAAACCATCACCTCCGAGTTTCCTTCTCAAAATCTACAATCTGACTTTTCTGTGAACTTCCCTTTTAAGACTGCATCACAGTTTTAGTAAAATCTTCAAATAGAGACTGAAACAGCTGTGACTAGCTCTGTCTCTTAAAAGAAAAAGCTCATTCATATACAAAGAATTAAGGGATCATCTTTTCTGATTTAGCTGCCAGTATGTGATCAAAGTTTAATATTCATCCATAGAAAGATTCTTCTATGAAATTGCTTTAGCAACAGTATTTATCATCAAATTTCCTACTTAAAATTGTATTTTGAGAATGTTCTTTTAGCTTTTGTTCAAAATCAGCCTTACAAAACATTTTAGAGTGCTTTTACAATATACCAAACATAGAGTATTTCTAACAAAATGGTAAATCTACTCTACACAGATTAAACGCTAATTTGAATGTGAAATAGTGCTTGGGTTTCTTGAAGAAAAGCAAGCATTGACTGTGAGTGTCCTCTAAATAGTATTTATGTTACCAGGGTGTGTGTTCATACTTTGGCAAATCTTTACAAATAACTTTTTTTAAAAACAAAAAGTCTGTGCTGTTCATATGAGTTAAATTATTACAGAAAAGGCAGTGCCTTCTCTCTGTGGAGTAAAAGATATTTGACAAGTTTCTTCAAGATGTGGTATCAGAGACTTAGCTTGACTTAACCATGGAATGGAAGTTTGATGTCTTATTTTTACTATGAAGTGATGTTGTGTAATAGTACTTTGGAGAAAATAAGACAAGAAAATAGTCCTGATTTTAAAGAATTTTTTACATTGCTTTAAAGAATAAAATGTTTACAATCTTATGGAAAATATTCAGGTCTATGATGGTTTGACAGATTTTTAAGAAGTTATTTTTGTTAAGGTCATCTTTGGGGGAAGAAAAATTAAACCTCAAAAGTTTTTTATACCACTATAATGTCTAATATTTAAATTACTGTGTATTTACTTATAATTTCTTATAATGTGCCTTACTATGTGCTTATGATACAATAGCTTAGAGTTCTATCTGAAGTGTCTTGAAAAATACATTTTGGGCTTTGTGAAAATTCTCTTCTTGATCTTTTTGGAAATGTTTTTCTTGATACTTCAAAATATTTTTCTTCTTGATCTTTTTGGAAATGTTTTCCTTGATACTTCAAAATTTTTTTTTTCATTAAGTAATGCTCTGAATTCTAGTCTCTTCTGCTTTGGTATAGAGATTGGATAAAGGTGGGAATGAGGTTTAACTCATTGTGTAATCATGTACGGTTTCTTCAAATTTACCTGGTTGCAGTTGTCTGATACCAGTACTTGGCTGAAAAAAATTTCACACTCAGAAAAATACACTAAAAAGAACCTGTATAAAAAGACCAAACAACAAATTCACTGAAGTTTCTAGACTTCATCTAACTTTTTGAGAGACATTGGCTGTATCAAAATATTCTGTTTTGGGTTCCTGCATTTTCTCTCAAAATTGAACTTCCAGTAGTAAAGAGGTAGCATTCTTTCCTTTGTAAGTATGAAAAAATGTTCGATACTGATGTCCATTTCTTGCTGGAACTGAGATGCAGTTAGTTTTTGTGTTGAAAGTACATATGAACTTTTTAGTAACTTCTGATTGTATTTTAAAAATTCAAATTTCATTTTAAGAAATTTTTCTTTTAGTATTTACTTAAACACCTTTTAAAGAGATATTCCTCTCAAACATAGCATTTTTTTACTTCTAACTACTGCAGAATTTGCTTCTGCTTTGCTTCTGTAATGTTTTGCCACACATTAATTTTTTTTTTCATTATTTGTATGAATTGTATGACTTTTTTCTATCTTTCTAGAAGAAAGGGCATGTTTCTACTATAATCTGAGTATTCTGGAGTAAGCTTTTTCAGATTTTCTCTCTGAATTATTTTTGCAAAATCAGCAAGATACTAGCTTGCCTTCTTTTAATGTATGTAAATTAATTAGAGGTGCAGCAGCCAATCATAGTAAAGATGGTGCCAGACCTCTATACTGCAACAAAAGCGTGCTATCTGACAGTAGATAAAATGCTGAGTAGATACGTATGTAGCTATAATAAGTGCTGTACAACACAAACAAATAAATATTCAGAATGTATTATTTACTGGAAAGTTAAATTGGCTTAGGAATAATAGACAATGTTATCTCTGAGATTTGAGATAGTCTTTCCATTTTCCCCTTTCTGAAATAGCTAATTCAGTTTGGTGAAGTTTGAAACCAAATATTTCTTTTTTAAATTCCTGAAAATAAGTAATTGTGTGGTGCCAGAGCACCATATTAAAAAGTTACACATTTATGATTTTAGCAAAGTGCAGTTGTAAGCAGGCTTGTTCGTTTGCACAGGCCGTTTTTGACCAAGATGCTTAATTCTAATTCATGTCTATGTTGTACCTTGTTAGCAGTCACATTGATATCAGTTAAAGAGAATCTTGCTGACCTGGGAATGTTCCTTGTTTACTGCACATAAATTGGTTTGATAATGCTAGGCCATTATCCATAAAATACGGTTTGTCACTTTTCTTAACAATTACAGCAACTGAGGAGAGGAATCGTATTAGATCTGAATGCAACACTAAAGCAGGAAAAAAGGAACCTTAAATTTGAGAGCTAATATTGCCACATACAGTATCAGGAGCACCATACGTATGCTATCTGTGTAATACGTTATATGTGTATACAAACATGTGAATCATATGCATTTTAATTTATTGGCTCTGATAGCAGAAGATGGCAAAGCTTAATCAAACATAAAGGGATGAGGGCCTCTGACATTCTCTCAAAAAGAGAAAGGAATAATTTCTCCGTTTTAGGTTAATGTTAGAGTATAGCTAATGTCAGCTCTGGACTGTTAGCAGTTTGAAATGTAGAAGCCTACAGTGTAAGTTAGCAGAGATTTACAATTTTTTAATTTAAGAAAAATCTGGGTGGTGGATATTTATGATGTTTGCTTTTTGGTTTTGTGATACATTTATCATGTATCTTTTTTTAATTCTCCTTTGCTGTTTTTCTATTCTGCAATTGAATTATTCTTGTCAACTTACTTTTAGATTTGTGTATATCTTCAAGATGCTGCCTCTTAGGGAGATCTGCTTTTACAAGAAGTGCAGACAAGCTTCCAAACAAACAGTACGTTTTAATGTTTGCTTGGCAGAACAAAGGCACTAGTTAAGTTTATCTCATTCAGTATTCTGCCTTGAATAATTAAAAGCAAAACCATAACCCCTTGTTTATCATAGTGCATTGTTAGTGAAGGATCAGGACAAAAGGAATGATTCTTATATTTTGTGCTTGACTTATTAGTGCCTGCCTGCAAAAGCACAGTTGCATCTCAGTTCTTGCTTCTTTAAAGCATGTACGAGCAGACCCCTTGATATCTGTGAGAAGAGCAGGATTTGGGAAAGGATGGGATTATTGTACAGATTCTTACAACGATGTAGGTTGGAAAAGAACTTCTGGAGGCCTTAATCCTACCTCTTACTCAGATTAGGGCCAATTTTGAGCAGTTGCTCAGAGAATTGTCCAGTTAAGTTTTCAGTATTTCCAAGTATGGAGATTTCAGAAATTCTCTGTTCTTCCACTGTTCCAATGTTTGACTGCTCTCATTATGAATTTTTTTCCCTAATATGTAATTAGGCTTTCAACATACTGATCCTATGTCTGTTGCCTTTTGTCCTGTTAACTGTGCAACTCCCAAGAAGATTCTGGCTCCGCCTTCTCTATACTGTGGCCTTAAGTTGTTAAAGATAGGTTCATAATTTCTTTAATATAGGTTCTTAATTTCTGTTTAAATCATTTGTGAAGTACCTGGTAATGTGCATAGTGTAACCTGGAACTTGTACGCTAAAACACTAGTGGTTTTATCCTGACTACAGGTACTGGAAACGGTGGAGGGTAGAGTTCTCTGCCTATGTGTATGTCAAGTCCACAAATCAGCTCTGGGTTACTTCCAGCTTCTTTTTTTTTTGTGGATGCACACGTGGTTCAAAGTGTAGTAAGGCGTTTTTAACAACCCAAGAGCAACTTAGTGCCTTTACAAATGACCTGTGATTTGTTGCATAACGGTAAAACTTTTGCTTCTTTGAATTTCTTCAAATGTCTTTGAACATCAGAACAAATTTCTGAAACTTTGATTCATAATTTGACTTGGTTGCCTTGTCTGCTAGTCCTGTGAGTTGCACTTTTTTGTGCACTGGTAGATTGAGGTCCTTTTTATGCCTAAGATATTCCACATATCTGAGGAGATTTGCCTATATATGACATTTTCTGATTACAGGCGGCAAACCTGCATTTGTATGTCGAGAAAACTATTTGCCTTTGTTGATAAAACTGCCGGTGTGGTTTGTGTAATCAAATATCTTGCCCTCCTCTGATTCATGTAAGTAGGAAAGTGATGAGTTCTTTTTTATAAGGGATGTGGACCTATTACTTGTCACTGTATACTGTTAGCACGTACTGCTGTTTTTCAAATGAGAGGTCAACTGCTTACAAAAAGCATTGTTTTGCCTTTACCTTTTGCCCTCGTATGTTGTTAACTAGAGCAGAACTACCAGACTTAGTGTTGTTACCGTTGTGCTGAAAGGACACTGGTCAGATTGCACAGAATTTTTTCTTTAAATTAACTTTATCTTCTACTTGTCTTCTGAAGATTTGTTTGCTATATACAAGACTGCCTGCTCTTTTCAAAGCAAATCCTAACAGATAGGAATTGTGAATTATTTCAAAAAAGAATGGAAAATTTCTGAGCTATTTAACTTCAGGGTTTTATTGCAGGCGGGATGGAGGACGGGAACAAAATTGGACCAAAGTTTATGTGCCTTCAGTAGTTTTACATGTAGGGTTTTTTCATATCTATTGCTTTCTTAAGTATAATGAATACTTTTTTCCCCCTGGAAATTGTGTATTTATATTGTTAAAAATGAATGTTGTCCACTGACTGTACAAGAAGTGAATTACAGCTGTTTCAGTACAGATTTAATTATCCCTTTGCCTTTACCATTGCATTTTCTTTTCTGCAATATGCAGGAATCCAAGCATAACCCACATATTTCCAACTTCAAATAGTAATAACATGTTGTGCCTGGAGCAGTCCCAAAGAAATGAAATGCTTATGTAGTTAAAGGTCCTTGATAGATGAAGAGAGCTTTTACCTTAGCAGACTAATGTCATCACTGTAAGCAGTTTTTCAGTTCTTGGAAACTGTGCATTATTTATGAGTGGAAAGCTACCACCTATGTACTTAGTTAATTTTAAGCACTTTCCAATTATTTTTGAATATGTTATCCACTTTCTGCAAAAGTTCACCCTAGAACTGCAGCAGCACAAGACAAAGGTTGCTAACCAAGCAGATTCTTGCATCAGAATGTCACCTCACTCTCTGACCAAAGACTGACTGTTCTGGTTTTATTGAGACATTTTGTGGGAAATCCGTGTTTTCTCTCATGCTCCTTTCTGATGGGAAGACCCAATGCAAAGTGGCCTTTTCTTGACACTACGATTGGTGGATGAAACACAGTGGAAAATGGGATCATAATGTGAACCAAATGGTGTGAGATAAGGCAAAAGGTTAATGGACTACTTTTAGTACTGTATTCAAGACACACAAAGCATGGCTAAGGATTGCTGACATTCCCTCATTTTACATGATCTGTTCATAGAAGTTCCCTTTCAGTTTATAAAAATGTTCATCTAACACAAGAAATTGCTGTAAATACTTGTAACATCATGTTATGTTTTGTTTTGTTTTGTTTTTTTCAAACTTGGCAAAAAGTGTTTTGGGGAACAAATGAAAGTGTAAAATGTTTTTATATAAGAAAACAATTGTCTTGTATATTTTAATAAGCAACAGCTTTCATTTGTAAAGCGTCTTGCGGCATTGCATAAAAAGGATTCCATGTCTGTTGAGATGATTTAAAACTGAAAAGAAGATGTAATATTAAAGAAACCTATTTTCTGACTGTGTAGTGCATGGTTAATTTGATTTTGCTTATGCTGCAATATATTCTGTTTCTTCTAGGTTAGTATTTGCAGATTACTTGGTATCTATACCTAACTCTTTTCCTAACCCTAGTTGTTGTAGCATGCCTTTTAATAAATGTCATTACAGCTGTACTCTCTTAAATTTTCCTGTGTTCTTGTCTATTGCTTTGGGGTTTTTCTTGTCTTATAATTGTGCAGCTAATAATGTCTTATTTTTTGTTTTTTTCTTTAGCATACATAGCCATCTAAGCAAAAGTTTTTTATATCAAAAGTATTTTAACAGGACTAATGCACATCTTCAACAACAGTTGAAGTTCAGCAGCACCTAAACTTTCTCCTGAGCAGGGTAGAAATTCTCATTTTCAGTGGGATGGAAATCTCTTCTACAACCCTGAGCCAATACAGCAGTTGAAGATGCTTCATTCTTTGAGACAAGGGTGAAAGACTTCAAGCCTTGGTGCCTCATCAATGAGAATTCTTTTGTTTTCTCTTCTATCATGCTGTACTCTTTTCTAGCCTTAGGATTCAAGTTTGTATCATTTCACAAAGATTTAAAAAAATGTAAATAGTAGCTGAAAAAGATGGTCTGCTTTCAGCTTCCTGTGTCTCAGCTTTCTTGTTGACTGTTTTCTTTCATACTCTTTCATACTCTTCTGCTTGTCCTTCTGTGTGTTACACAACACTAATCTAGACCCTTTTATTCTTGCATCCAGAATTCAGGATTGATGGTAAACAGGCAGCAGTCTAAAGCAATAGATACAAGTATGTGGGTGACGTGGGGAGTGCAGTGCCTCTTTCTGAGCTAAAATGCTCAGCCTATCTGGCAAGGATTTAATTGTCTGCCACTGAGTCCAAGCCTAGCAGATCTTGAAGAATCTGAAGTCTCGTACATGTACTTAATGACTGCCTGCGTATCAAGGCTAGGACTACAGCACTGAGCAAATCTCGTGTAAACTATGCTATTACCAATCTCTGAATGTAAATGCTTTTGTAGGGAAAAATATGTAATTCAGTTTAGATTGGATTGCATCTTTCAGCAAAATGCTTATTCTCTGAAGACTAGATATGTAGTCCCCAAGCGTAACTCTTGATTTTGTCCTTGATACTTAAATATTTGATGAGCATTCAGGAGAAAATGCTAGGTTTTGGTGGCCAAAATCTAGCTGCTTTTTTTTGGCCAAGTCTGCCTGAGGAAGTGTGGTAGGAGAGTGGAATTCCTATCTGTCATCTTCTCCCCTACCTCCTTAACCAAAAAATAAATTCTATCTCAAATTCTTGTCTGCTGTTGTTGTACCCCTGTAATATAATCACAAGTAATTATTTTTCCCTAAGTAGTTAATACACTGTCTGTCTTGGAAAATGAAAAATCACTTTTAAATAGCATGGATATAAAATTTTTGATACCAGAATTTGTTCTGTTACTTGCAAGCTGAAACAGAAAGGGCAGTAACTGGTGAATTTGCCAACAGATAACATCTCATATGGTTTGGATCAATCCCCAAAGATTACTCTACAGCCCCAGTGCTCACCCATTTACAGAGCTGGGAACAAGTTAATGTATGTTTCAAAAATAAAATAAAAATCTCCTCTTGCATTTTCTTAAGTGTGCTTGGATATCTGGCCTTGTGTTCTTCAGAGTGTAGCAGGTGAGTACAAGGATGTCTAAACAAAACATACGAAAGTGGAAGTCACATGGTAGAATATGTAGGTGAGGGAAAAGAGGCCTCAGAGAAGTGAATCCACCCAGAGACTATTTCCAGACCAATGCCTTTGCTGTCAACCATAACTCAGCTCAGATGCTGCAAAAAACGAGAGAAATTGTCCATTGACAATGAGGACAAACCTCGTTAGGGTAGTGTAGGGTAGCAACATGAGTTGCCTGACTCCAAAAGAGCTCTCAGAAGAAGAGTAATACTTCAGTCTCAAGTTAGTGATCATTCCCACTCCTTAATATTTGCCGCTTAGTCTAAGTCAGTTTATCAGGGTAATGCTTTTAGGTCCTGTTTTTTATTTCCAGTCTGCTTCAAGTACAGCTAGTCAGTGTCCGTCTGAGAGAATCTTTAGCTTTTAATGCAAGCATTAAAAATTACTTGGTTGAAAAGCAAAGGCATACCTTCTGTAGTTATGCATTAAATGTACTGTGTAAAGTGTTTTTTCCAGCTATGGTTTAACTGGTTCTCTTATGTGTGCATATTACTTGTATGATGAAGGGTCTATAATAGTTTTTATTGAGGGTTTTGTGGGGTTTGTTTTTTTTTTTTTTCCCTCCAGAGCCCATCTTGGTCTGAAAAGCCGCATTATTCCATGTTTGGAAACTTTTCAAGAGAGGACTGACTGAAGGATATTGCATGCTGCTGCATGCTTGCAGCTCTGTGGTTGGATGCAGTTTCTGTTTCTACCCTGCTATGGTGGTATCTAGCACACACCTAGAGAATGTATTTGCAAACAGTGTTCGGTAAGTATCACTGCCTGTAAAAATAAAAATGAAGCTTTTTTTAAAAATATGATCTTAACACAAAAAATGACACTGAGGGCTTTTTCAAAAGCTAAAGAAATTAAGATAATTCTTCTGTTCAGTCCCATGAATTCTGTTGATGATCTTGGAAGAACTGTCTGTAGCTCCATAAACTATTTAGTCACTGTGATCTGGGTGGATGCTTGGAGGGAGGGTTGTGGGTTCTTTTCTAATTAACAACTTTCAGATAAGAATTGACAAAAAATTGAGATTGTCAGGTTTAGTTCTTACCAAAGAACATGGCAATGTCACTGGCTGATTTTTTTTCAGCTTTTCTAACCTGTTCTTTCCTTCCTTTCCCTCCCCTCATTTCCAATTCTCTCCCATGGCCAAATTGCCCAAAACCACTATGAGATTTAATAGCAATGTAGTGCATTCAGCAAAATGTCATTCCTGTACATGCAGAATTTGACTCATCTGCTCAACAGATTTGGAAATACCTTGTGAATTGTGTAACTAAGGTTCCTCATTTTACAAAGCTGTGAAAGTTTTTCTATTTAAGAGCACAGCAGGTTTCTGAAAAGGGTTTGCTACCGAAGTACTCTCTTGAATCACATCTGTTAAATGAAAATTATTTCTACACCTTCCTTCATGTATGTGTTGCATACTCTTTTCCTTTTTGTGTGTATGTTCTCTGTGTGACTGGATAGCTTCAAATTCTCTCTTGCTGAAGCTTTAATTACCTTGTCAAAAGTGTAAAGGGTTCACGCTGTTCCTGTATGTGTTTCAACAAGCTTACCCTCTTTCTCAGAGCCTTCATTGGTCTATCAGATACTGAACTGGTTGAAGATTTTGATAGGAGACCTATGCCAATTGTTGAGTGCCTTCCATTTCAACTGTAAACAACAACGCATTATGCTATTTGAGTTCTTGAGTTTAGGCATCTCCCAGGATAAGATCTTTCAATGTTAATTCCACCACAGGGATAGAAATGTTAATGCACACCACCATGCTTCTTGATCCTAAGACTTGTTGTGTCATAAATGTCTTTTTCTCTCTTTCTGCTCTGGGTTGGCACTGTTGGTTACAGCCTGCCCATCACAAGATGGCCTGGGCTTCAGGGCATGCTATATATGCTTGTAACATTCCCCAAGAACTTCCTGGAACTCTTTATGGAGCCCTTTATTCAGCAATCAGTGCAGGACTATGACTGCTGCTTGTGTAAATTGTTTTTCTTTGAGGAAGGTGTTAAATTACTGTGCATCTTTATCTTTAGCTGTTATACAAGCTGCTGATTCTGTGGGGCTTAGATTCTCCCAACTTTATATTATGGAAAGATCACTTTTCATTTAGTTTTTATTTTGATGCATCAGATTTTAATCAAGGCCCCTGAAAAATATTTTAACAGTCATTATTGCCACTCATCAGCAGGAAAATAGATGAGGAAGAAATTACTTCTGAAGGGTCTGACACAACCCTAAGATGTTAGCAACCACATCCTGTCTTGCCTGGAATATCTCAGTCATTTACTGTCTCATGTAATCTAACAGGAAAATTGCTGATAACTTTGCAGATCAATTGCATAGAAACAATGGGCTTGATTAAGATGCTGAATGCAAGTTGAGAAATCCTGCTGACTAATCTTGATTTTTTTCCCTTTCGAAGTCTAGGATCCAATCTAAACAACTACGCTGCTAAACTTAAATATACGTATCTTCTCACTTACTCTCCCAATGATGGGACTGTACCTTCAGCCTAACTTTAAAACACCCCCTGGTGTAAAATCACTTACCTGGATCTTAATGCTATGTTAATGCACGGTGTTATATTATTAAGACAGTTATAAATTGGGATATCTGATTTATGTAGCTGTATAATGTCACATATGAAATAGTTGTACTTCAAATGGGTATGAAATAAAAAATTCTGTAATTGTGATTAGAGAGTGAGTTGATGTTGTACCTAGCAAGAAAAAAATAGTCAGCCTAGTGCAGGACTAAATAGACAGTCATCATTTAGTTCCCACAGACTTACATTATCTGAATCTCAAGTTCTTCAGGTATATTGAAAGTTCTCCAAGAAGGCAAAAAGAGGATTAAGTGTGGGAGTAGCTCATTAGAGCTGCATAGCACTCTATACTACTCATTAGAGATGCATAGTAGCCATATGTTACCCACATCAAGGTTTGTTGTGGGGAGAAAGGGGTTTTTTAATCTGTTTGTTGGTTTTCTACACATTTTGCTAGGTAAAGGTTCTATTTTTGTATGCACTTTTTTTGCCTATAGATTTAAAGGTTACAACTGGCAGTGCATAGTAAGACAAACTTGGATTTCTTGCTCAGATTAATCTATGGGTATTTTGTGGATTTAGAAAGTTTCATTTGTCTCAGATTCCTTCTTCGTAATACTATCACAGGAGTTTTGAGAGGAGTATTGCACATGACCAAAAACAATTGCAATGCCTCTTCTGCAACTCTAAAGTGTATTTTAATTACAAGGTCAGAAAAGTAGTCTAGGAAAAGCAGTTTCTGATGCATTGTATGCTTATTGACTGCCTTGTCCAGGTTAATTTTGGGGGAATATTCTAGAATGCAAGTTGGCCACACATTCCTCAGGAAGATAAGCTACAAGAAGTTTAAAACATGCCCAGAATTTTGATTCTGTGTCTTAAATATTTACTACAGGTCCAAGTGTTCACATTATGCATGATTGTCTTTAGAATCATAAGTGTAGAAGGACCACTAAGTAGAAGTGAAAGTTGAACTGTTTTGAGTAAAAATTTTTTTGTTGTTTTGAGTAAAAAATGTGCTCAGAACTCTGGATTGCCAAGGTTTGGAAAAGTTGCTGTCTGAGAAAGACTATGCTGGACAAATCTGTAATTCAGAGATCATTAGAAAAGCACAGTTAACATGCACTATAATTTAATTTCATGATAACCAACAATGAAATGCTGAGGTCGTCATTAAGAGGTGCTTTTTCTATACAAAGAGGAAAAAAAAAAACTATAAAGGCAGAGCAGGTTATTTCTAAATTTTATGATTTCTGAGATGTAGCTATTTTTCCTTAGGCACAAGAGAAGTTAAAAATGCCTATAGATGTTTCTACACTTCTAATACAGAGATGTCTCTGAGTGTTTCTGCCAGCAATGCTTTGTTTTTTCAAACATTTCACCATACACTGATAACAATTAAGCAATAGCTTAGGTTCAAATACATTTTGCCTGTTTCCTATCTATTGTGCCATCCACAGTGACACTTCTCTGCCTAAATTTTCAGATTAAAGCAGGGTTGATTAAATTTAAAGAACAGTTTCATTTTGGAAGTATCTTAATTTGGAATTTTTTTAATATTTGGAAATAATTTAATGCTAGACAGTGCTTTAAAAAATCTCTCTGAAAGTCAACAAATACTTGTATCTAATACTTGTGTTTTTATGGTTTAACAAGCAGCGTCCCAAAGCCAGTACATACAAAAATGCATTTTCATAAACAGACTCTTTATCAGAGATGTACAGTAATCTCCCTAATTTTGGGTCTATACAAAATGGAACAATTAACTAGTCTAGTTGTGTGAGCCTTTTCCTCCAAATTTTTAGGACCCTTTAGAATGTGAAGACCTATCCCCAGAACACTTCCTTTTGCTTTTGTAGAGAAGTTTCCATCATCTTTAAGTATATCTCTGATCCCTAATTTTTATTTGGGTCCCATTGACTAACACATACCCTGTTCCTGGTGCGAAAAAGCAGGTAGTAGACAAAATCGCAGCAAAGGTCAATGATTTTGTCATTTAGCTACTGTATTTTTGTGATGCAAGAACGAATGTTCAGTACCAGACAGAATTCAACCTTTAATTACTGTGGCAAATGGTCTCTTATTGCCAATCAATTTCTGGATAGTGGCATTACTGATAGTCTTCAAGAGTCTTGTGGGAATATTGTAAACTATTTGAGGATGAATAGGGCTGTCAGCTTTGCAATTAATATTAAAAAAAAAGACAAGGTGACCTTTTATTTCCCTAGAGATGTCAAACTTATGTCTTTACTACAATTTATGACAACATACTAATGTCATCACCCAGGGTCTCTTTCTCTTCTGATTGCCAGTAAATGTAGAAAAAATAGCGTTATACCTAACTGAATTTTGAAAAACCAAAGAGCAAAGCTCGTGCTGTTTTTGTAACCAAACAAAAGCACTCTCTCTTTATATACAAAAAATGAATGCATAATGTTATGAATCTGAAATCCAACTCATCCTGCTGGCTTTGTGTTCCCAGAGTCTGAAAATACTTGAGGTGCCTTCTAATTGAGATAACGGTTTCTTTAAACTGGATAAACAGCATGTGAACGCTGAATTGCTTACAAAACAACTCAGAGAGGTCAAGGTATTTACTATGAAAAGTTTGGTTATTAGATTCTTCCCCTTTTCTTTCCCACTACAAAGTGTTGATGCAAATATGAAATTGCCAGGTGACAAAATACAGTTGGTCTCTAGGGAAAGGAGCCGTGGGAAAAGAATCCCCAGCTGCCTGAACAGCTTGAGGAAAACTCTTTGGTTTATAGTTTCTTGTCAATATTTGGTTTTCCCTTCTCATAAGACGTGTGTATGGAATTTCTTGTTTTCATAGATAGTTTGACAAATTGCCGTATTTCCCATCTAATGATTATAACACTTCTAGACTGATCTTGCCCCCAAATATAGCAAAGCCAATGGCGAGAGAAGGATAATACAATCAGTGGGATTTGATTTGCTTCCTGTACCTATCAAAGAAATTATCATTAATTTTTGCCTTAGCTATAAGTTGTTACTAAGTTTTGTGCAGCTGGAATGGCAAGGCCAGCACCCCTGTGGATGATATCAGGGAGCCTGGCAGAGAAGGAAGCATTAAGCTTGTTGCCCAGTTCTTTCTCTTCTGATTTTAGCAGGTATTCCAGGATCAGAAAGGAAAAAATGAGTGTTCATCTATCTGGAGTTAAGAAAATCACAACATTACTTTTTTTTTTTTAAATAATGTATGAAGGGGGTGCTGTTACTCTTTTTCTTTACTTCTCTTTGTGACTCTGCCTCTCTCCTCTTAACTATTGCTTTCAGTCAGCATAGCCCTCAAAATAATGACACAGCTTGTATATAACAGCATGGAATAATCAGAAGCAATGACTAGTCAGCAGCCTTCTCATATGATATTCCAAGATCTAGCAACATTAGGACACTGCGCCATACACTGCTTAAACCTAAGTCCTTGTGGTTTAAAAAGAATTGGGGCAGATTGTAGTGACAGCAAAGCTTCTGTCACAGAAGTTTACATTGCATCATCTCAGACCCGCTTTTATGGTATTAAGCCTCAGCACATCTAGGAACACTATCTCAGTTTCACAACTAAGTGGGAGGGAGAAGCCAAGAGAGGCAGAAAGGGGTTATCTTATCAAAGGTCACAGTGAGTTTGTGGCAAAGCTCAGTTTGGGCTCCTACTCCTATGCTAAAAGCCACAGATAGCAGCTCTGTAGAGCTGCTTTTCTGATTAGCAGCAACCGTCAGCAGGCTTTATCACCTACCATGCTCTTGCTGTGAGATGTATATGTCATGCTCTGATGTCTGTTTCATCCAAGGCCTATCCTCCAGGGAAATTGTATAGAACCGTTCAATATTTAAGGTTCAAATTCAGGTATCTCTCTCTCAAATTCTTTTGCAGAAATCCCATTTCTTTTTTCCATCCTGACTTCATCTGTCAGGAGTTGAGACAGTGGCATAGGGGCACCTGAGAGTACAGACAGAAATGCTGCAAACAACTTCAGTGGTAGTATTTCCTTTGTAGCAAAATTCATTACAAGAGAATGCTTTTCTTCTGCGCAATATTTACTGAAGCATTCTCATTAGAAGCTGAAGAGGGTCAGCCAATTTTTCAGTTATTTCTGCTTCAACAATTGCGTTGCTTATTCTAGAAATTAAGTGGATAACTAGAAACCAGTTATTAATCTGATTCACTTTAAATAGGCAAGAGAGGCAGAATTCAGATGGAAGGAACCTTCCATCAAGTTACAGTTACTCTTTCCATTCCCAGCTGGAAAGAAGTGCTTGATAGCAAGCTGTTTGAGAATGCAACTGCATTACGAATAGCTGAGTGATCTGTTAACAAGGATGAATTACATTTATTCAATCTTGCTGAAGATGTTTGTTGTGTTTTTAAAAATCTGTTTGCTGAAAGAGCCATTAGTATCAAATATTTTGTCTTGATATGTCAGAATAAGTAGTGTAATCTATGCCAAACAACCTTACAAAAAGAATGTGATTTAGGTGACATAGTGACATTCACTGTCTGCAAAGGAGACAGAACAAATACAGACGGCTGAGGAGATGTTTCATCCTGCTTGCCTTTCCAATTTTCAATTATCTCCATTTAGACAGCTGCAAGGAAAAACTGCGCAAGAAACTTCCAAGTGTCTCTGGATGAATTCAATTACTTTGACCATCACAACTGTTTTCTTATCACAAAGAGAAATGGAAGCAAATACTGGTACAGATGCTTTCTGGGTAGTGAGATTTAATGCTGTTAGGGACAAAGGAACCACTGTAATTACAAACTAGGTCCTTTAAGTTTGCCAGTGAAAAGATAAAAACCTTCTCCTATGCAGAACAGAAAATCTATGTGGATATTATCCTGTATTTTCATTAGACAGATTTTTGTATGAAATAAGCTGAATTTGCCTACACTGTAAGGATCAGCATGTTGGGATGCTGATCTGCCTTATCCTCCTGAATCTTTAATTGTCTTTCTAAATAAATTATCTCAGGACTTGGGCAGGTGACCTCAGAGCAGAAGTGATCTGTGACTGATTTTAATGGCTGATGCAGACCTGGGTCCAGATCATGAAGGCTGTTGGGAGTCTGTTGTGAACAAAGACTTAACAATTTAACAAAAAGTTAAGTTGAACCTTAAATTACCATTTTCAGATTACAAAGGGAGTGAAGTACTGGAATAGATAGCTTGGGAATGCTGTGAATTCTACATCACTGTCACTATAAAGAGCAGGTTAGACAAGTGTATCGGGAATTATTTATATAGAGTCGGTCTTGTCATAGAGCAGAAAAACAGAATAGATGACCTCTCAACATCCTTTTGACACTTATTTCCTATGACTGTGCTTTGAATTTAGATATGCAAGCAACATATATGAATTAAAACATACTAGACTGGAAAAAAACAAGGAGGTTTGTTCCAATCTAGGTCCTGTATTTTCTTCAACTGATAAACTTCCTTGTTACTTTCTTTAAAGAATGTTTATATTACACTTTTTAACTTGTTCTCTTTATAAATATAATGATATACTCGTATTTCTTCAGGCTTGCTACCGAAAATATTTTCCTGTTTGCTGTGTGAGGTGTTTATAATTATAAACAGTTGCTCCCATTACTTTTTATGAAAGGAACAGTAGAAATTGCAGTGATTAGTGGATCTGCAACTTGGTGGGCTGCTAAGGGAGAGAAAAAGTATAATTTCCAAAACATTTTTAATATGCTGTGTAGAACAATTCCTCTCTGAATTATTCCGTATAGTGATAAACTACCTACCACCATTGAGAATGCATGCCTCCAATTTCAGTAATTTAAGATAGAAATATGCAGTACTGACATCTGTAGTGTGTTACTGCAAAAGCAGGGTCGCTTGCCATGTAACTGGCCACTGCTGGAGAATCAGGTCACTTTGTGTCCTGGTCAAGATGAATAAGGGTAGCAGAAGCTGGTTAAAAATGTATACATCCTTAAGTAGGCAGAACAGTAATTAAAAAACACTGGAACAGACCAACTTACATAAATGAAAGTAAATCAATAAAGGTGATGGATAGTTTTATGAAACTGAGTTTTGTTTCCATTGAAATCGGACACAGATTGTTTGGTCTTTGTCGTTACAACACAGCAGACACAGCAGTAAAAGATCACGTTATGTCACTTAAATGCAGTCGCGATGGAGGACTTGACTCTTAGCATTGAAGGGCATTAATGTAAAGCCAACATGGCACATGAGCAAAACTTCTTCAGGAAGCTCATTAGAGCGTATCAAAGATGCCTAAATCTACCTTTGTGCTAGGCTTCCCCCATTCATCTCCCCTATTGTAGTTCTGATAACTGGGCAACTGCATTTGTAGATAAATACAAGTTTATGCAGCTTTCTAAAATTCAGGCTCGCAGACCTGAATGGGGACCATGAGCTTCAGGAGGATTACCATTCTTCTACAGCAGAAAAACAAAGTTTTGGGATTCATCTGTACTGCAGTGAAGGCCTACAACGAGAAAGCGTTACTTGATTTGCAGTACCAAGGGCTGGTAGCGTACAGTTACAGAGTTTTCATACGCTTGTAGAACTGATGTGCCAACTTCAAGCAAGCTTGCAGACGGGTCCAGCAGAGCTGTTGAGCGGCTCCCTCTTGAGTGTAGGGGGACACGGGCCCCTTCCAGACGCGGGGCTGCAGCATCGCACGGGCCCCTTCCAGACGCGGGGCTGCAGCATCGCCCCAGCGGGCTCGAGGACCTGCTGGTGGCCACCTTTCCTCAATATCATCAACCATGAGCTGCCGCCCAGTCCCAACACCATCAACCAGGAGCTGCCGCCCAGTCCCAACACCATCAACCAGAGGAGATGCCCCCTTTGCTGCGGGGCAGGAGGACCCCACCGCGGGCAGGCAGGGAGCAGCACAAAGGATGTAACTTCCCAGTCGCCTTTCCCAGGAATCGTAAATAACATTTCGCTCCATTTCTCTCTCCCACCCCGTGGCGAGGGCCGGCCGCTACAGACAGCAACAGCCCTTATCAGCTCTGCCACTCGCCCGGCCGGGGCAGAGGCGGTGTCCTGGGGAAGGAAAGGGGTTGTGCCAGGGAAGAGAAAAAAAAGGGGGGGGAAGAAAAGAGAGGGTTTTGCGGGCAAAGGCTCTTCGGTCGACGGAGGAAAGGGGCCTCGTTGAGGGAAAGCGGGGGGGGCCCTGCGGGCGCGGCGGCGGCGATAAGGGCCGCCCGCGGGTGCCCCCGCCCCGCCGGGAGGCAGGCGCTAGGGTCAGCGCGACGCCCTCGGCCCGGGGGCCTCGGCCTTTCGCCCTCCCCTCCCACCTCCACCCCGCGGGGAGGATGCGGAGGCACCGGGGCCGCGCAGCACCCAGGGGCGCGGAGGCGGCGGGGACATGAGCCCGGGGGGCGGCCGGGCCCTGGGGCCGCTCCTGCTGCTGCTGGCGCTGTTGCAGTGCGCGGGGCGGCGGCGGGGTAAGTGCGGCCGTGAGGGCGGCGCCGGGGCGGGGAAGGCGCGAAGGGGACGGAGGCCGCAGGACGCGGGGAGCGGCAGCGGGAGGGTTGTGGCCTGGCGGTGGGCGCCTGCCCCGCCGGGACGTCAAGGGCCCGGCGGTGGTGGCGGCGGCAGCCCCCGGGGCGCCCCACGTCTCACAGCGGCTGGTGCGTCTCCTCGCCGCCCGGTGAAGGCTGTGGCGGCAGCGGCCTCGTGCGCCTGGCGGGCGAGAGGGCCTGGCCTGGGCGGGAGCCGCGCCTGAGGGAGCGCCTGGGTGGGCTGAAACCATGAGTGGCTTTAGTGCTGGAGTGAAAAATCGTGTGTTGCTGAGGAGAAGTCAGTCGCGAAGTTTCATCCGTAGTAGGAAGGGGCGGGAAACCGTTTTTTATCTCCCGGAGCAGCAATCTGAGGAGGACACTCCCATGTCTTATCAGAAGATTGAGGTATCATGAGAAAGTTCGTACCGTGGCTGTTTTTAAATTTAATTTTCTGATCTACACTGGCTGCCATTGCGTGCTGACAGTTTTTGTTTCCTGTTCTTATTATGAACACACACAAAAAAGTATGTAAAAGCGTTGAGAATTAGGAGTAGGAATTTATGATACTTCCAGCAAGTCTTAAGGCACTCAGAAAGGCACTGTGAGTAAAACTGAAACACCATGTGTGTGGAAGAGCAGTTTTATCACACTGATAAATTTGGTGCGTAAAAAAGTTGGCTGGAGTGTTCAGCTGCCTTCTCCTTCCCGTTACGGTTGTGTATTTAGACATGACGTAAAGGCACACAAAACTTTGTGACAGCTGCTGTATATGCCATAAGATTATATTTTGTAAGAACCACACCATCCTTATCAGTCATCTTAGCTGTCTTAGAAGAGTAAAAAATTCCATACTGCTATGTCCAGCATCATGAGGCAACATCAGCTTGTGTAGTATTAGTTATTTCTTTAAAAATGTAAAAGGGTGCAAACGTATATATGCTTTGTCTACGTTTAAGCCATCCATTCTGAGGTTTATAATTTGGAAAGCCAGTGCATGTGTGAAGATAACAAAAAGAGCTTAAAAAAACGGAGAGAAATGCACATAATGCACTAGAAGTATGAATACAAATAAGGGAATAAGTTCATATTTTATTTTAGTTTCATGTATATTTATAGCCCTATCAAATTACAGCCAATTAGGTTGTGTGTCATATGCTGCTGAACTACTTCTGATATAAATTAATTTCTAAAATGACTTTACTATAAGTTATTTTCCTTCTGGCAGCATTCGTAACATCGTTTTTATGAATAACATTTATACCATATACATGTTGATGATAGAAGTTACAAATAGATTGATAAATAGCCCAAATGTCTATGCATAAATAATAGAAACAAAATAATAGAATAAAAGAGGAAACAGAAATCAAGACAAAAGGGAAAGAAAATTAATATGGAGAAAAGATTAATAATATTGAATATAGCTATTTATTATATGTCTTGTAAGCCTTGCTAACTGCTGAAAAGCTGTTTTGTTTGTTGTCTGAGAGTAGATGGATGGAGAAGACTGTTCAGTAGTTATTTTGTTTAATCCTTTCTGTTTATTTTTTTTCTTTGGTCTCTGAATACTATGGCTGTGGTTTTCCTGCAAGTTTGAAAATGAGATGGGAAGAGGTGGGATTTTATTCTATGTGTTTTAATCTGGATTTTATCTCCACTTTAAATTCTGTGCCAGTTACCCATACCAGACCACCTTTATGGTCCTTTTTTTAAAAAAAAAAAAAAGTAATTCCATCTTTTTGTTCTTAAAGCAATTGTGAACAGATCAGTTTCAGATGTCTGTGCAACTTGCCACATTCATGCTACATGTCATCAAATTGAAGGAAAAAGTGTCTGCATCTGTAACTATGGATTTGTAGGCAATGGAAGAACTCATTGTCAAGGTAGGCTGCCTGCTTGTAAAATGGCAAGAAAATGTGTACGTTCCTAAAATGTCCTTTCTCAACTAATATTACTGAGTTATTCAAAACATGGTAAAAGCTTTGTCATTTCCTGCCAGAATTTCCAAAACCTAGAATATGTGTGGATTGTTTTTCCGTTTTTTTTTTTTAATGGCTAGCCATGAGCTGTACTTTACTTGTACTTGATGTAAGTATTGTTTTGTACTTAGTTGCTTAATTATTTTATTCAGTTTCTGCTATATAATGAAGGATTTAAATTAGTTTTATCTTAGAAAGTGTAGGGTTTTATCAAATATTTATTTTTAAAATAAAATGTATTGGAATGGTTTATTTAATATTTTTTATCTTAGCTTCAGCAAAAAGGAATTTAATATGGTGGGCTTCACTTTATTATTCTCTTCAACCTATGCGCTGTTGAACTGAAAACTAGGCAATAAAACTGGCAATTAAAATTAGCACTTTTTTGCTGATTTTTCCAGTTATCTCAAATTACTGGGTAACTAAAAATTAATTTCATAAGTTGAAGGTCTGGTCTTAATAACAGTGTGCATATATACAGAGATTTCTTAAGTGCAAATGTCTGTACATGAAAAGTGTTATTCAGAATTGTTTTATTACTGTAGCTGATAATGTCCTTTTAATACTACCTCATACATGATAAATCAGTAAGTGAATCAAAGGATGATGTCAAATGCTGTGTCTGAGTGTATGTAACCGCTTACCACTGCTTAAAGGGGAAGATCCTCTACCTCTGATCTCTTCCACTCCATCTCTTCCCCTTCCTTCACACGCTCTGGCACCCGCTGGGCCCTGCACAGAGTTCAGTTATCTCATTATTGCAGGAGAAGTTGCATATGTTGCCATGTTAATTCTCTGCCAGTTCCAGCGCATGCCCTAAGGAAGAGCAGAAGCGGAGAGCAGGACCCTCTGGTTTCAGCAGCTCTTAGATCAACTCAAGCTGTGTCATGAAACTTTATTCACAGTTTCATCCAGGGACAACCACCTCTGTTGGTCTAAACTCCCCAGCTTACTAGCAGTGTTTACATCGCAAATAACTTATAAAGAAAAACAGTAAGGGAAGTCTGGTTACACAAGAACGAGTGAGGAGGGGAGGATGCTCTACTTCCTTAATCTCTCTCTGATGTGTTTTAAATGTGCTAACAGATAAAGATGAATGCCAGATTGGAGCCAGCAAGATCTGTGGAAATCATACAGTGTGTCATAATACACACGGAAGTTTTTACTGTGTTTGCCTTGATGGATACCGAGCCTCCAACAACAACAAGACGTTTATTCCCAATGATGGCACGAACTGTACAGGTAGACATCACAAAGAATCTTGACCACCAGGAATCCAGAACTTAATTTTCTACTGCACAAATCTTTTTTTCCTGTCACTTTCTAAAACTATATCAGAGCACTTTCTGCTGTGGATGCAAACACTTATTTGACATCTAGGTTCTAACAGCTATGAATTAGTTCCATTTTGCATTCTTTGCTGTGTTATAAATTATTGCTTCACAGTCACATTCAAGCAATAACCTTTCCAGAAAAAGAAGCTAGGTTTAAGAAAATAAAATGATACTTATCTTTCCGCCAGAATGTCATATTTGTGTTTAGTGTAGAAAATTAGCGAGTTCCTTGTTACAGTAATGAACTGTTGTGACTGATTAAGATATTTGCAGATACGGGATTTTTCTAGGGTTGTTGTAGCAGGAGATAACATTGGAAACTATCTGTCTCGAAACACTTTAAAAGGCAAAATTGAGAGTCTCCTCCTTCCGGATGCTTGAACACCAGGCAATGATAAGCTCTTTTGTTTTCCAGATGAGCCATCAGAATCTACATAGAACCATTCATGGAATGCTGTATTTGTTTTAAGCTTGGGTCCTACTTTAATTAATTAAAAAAACCTATATTACCAAGTGCATATATTTTTCTCTGAATTTTTAGATATAGATGAATGCGAGGAGTCTGGGCTGTGTGGTCGCAATGCAAGATGCGTGAATACTGAAGGAAGCTACAAGTGTTACTGCAATGATGGTTATAAATTAGAAAATGGAAAACATTCTTTTCATCCAGATGAGAATGTAGTTTCATGCAAAGGTGAGAGTCTTTGGATGCTGTTTTTGCTAGCAGATAAAATCAGATCTTACCTGATACAGTAGTACCTGCTCCGACCTGTGCTTTTAAGTCTGCAGGGCAGAAGCCCTCTTTGTGGACTTTGCCTGCTGTATAATTTTTTTCTTCTTGGGTTCGGTTTGTTCCAATGATGTCTGGATGGTGGAGTTGACCCTGGGTATGATTTCTACAGGCTCTCAGCAGTGGTTCAGGTGTGCAGGGTCAGAGAAGCTTAATGATGCCATGAAGGTGATGTAGTTAGTGTCTGAATAGGAAGGAAGTGTGGTATAATCCACTTGCTTATATGATCACACTGCGTGAAGGGGAAGGGAAGAGAGGATAAATAGTTGGTAAGAGAGGTCAGATGAATGAAACACGGCTAGGGGAGAGGAATGATAAAATAATAGTTTAACTATTTTTTACATACTGTGCCACCTGCATAAATAAACTGTTCTGTTTATCTTGCCATAAAAAAAAAAATTTCAATTTGAAACCGTTCCTCCTTTCCTCTCTGGTGTAGGTTTTCAGAGTGCAAAGTGCTAGCAGCGTAAGCTGTAGCTTCAGAGTATGTCATGAACCCAGGCATCCCAGGTGGAAGGAACTACCTCGATTATATCCAGCTTTCATTTCTGAATTATTGCAAGAACAGTCAGTAAAGCTCACTGCCTGTAGTTCGTCCAAGTGTTTCCAACTGGAGTGCTCTGCATCGTTTTGCCAGAACTGCTGATAACCCTGCTTATCTCACCAACTTTCCCCTCCACATGCAGTGGTGAAGTAGCGTGTCTGTACTGACTGTCACTTGCGGAGTCGGACAAGGGAGCCCTGTCAAGCAGCTGTGCTGAAGGAATGTAGCTTTTGTGTGCAGGCTGGTTCAGTGAGGTGGAGGAATTGAGGGGCAGACCATTTCACTTCAGCCTGTCTGCAGTGCTTCACCTTTCCCATGCAGAGGGAAATAAGCTGCGCACTGGGGCCTGAAATTTTGCTCTGGTGTTGAAGGATCATTCAGCCACTGCTGTAACGAGACTGGCACGCACAAAGCACCATCACATTGCAGTATCTCCTCTTTGGTGTTGTGAATGGCTCCAGCTGTATGTTAGTAAAGATGTAGCTCAATACCTGGATCACTGTGTTCTTCCAACTGTGGCCAGTACAACTCTTCAACTCTAATCTTCTACCCCTTTGGCAACCCCTCAGATTCATCAGATTGGGTGTATTTTGTGATGTGACCATCCAGTTCAGCTCATCTTAAAGGTCATGTGTTGTGATTTTTGTACTGTGAGATCTTTTAACCCAATCTCTTTGCAGAAATTGGATGTGGTTCCCCACCTGAAATGAAGCATGGCTACATTGTGGGGAACTACAGCTTGCTACCAGGAAGTGCGGTTCGTTATGAATGTAAAGAAGGGTTTTACAGCAACGAGGGAAAGTTCGCATATTGCACTGCAAATGAAACTTGGGAACCTGCCACTTTAAGCTGTAAAGGTGAAAAGAGTCTTAAATCTTTCTTAAATTCTTCATTAAGGGGGTTTATGCATGGGGAAGTGTGTGTGTGAAAGACAATAGACTGTTTCCTCAATCTAAAGGATAATTTTTCAAGATCTGGCTATTTGCAAAAAGAGAAGAAAAGGACGGGTTATAAAATTTTGCCACCTCTTCTTGTTAGTGTTACGACATTTTTGATGCTGGTCCTTGCATTTTTACAGACACTGCAGCGTGTCCTTGTGCCTGTGAACCAAAGCCTAGGAAACAACTAGATTTCTGTAGCATTTCATGGGAAAGGCCACTGAGTTGGAAGGCATCAGTGACCTCTCCTGAAAAGAACAATTTTTCTGACAGCTTGTGAAGTTTTTTCCTAAGGTTGACTTTAGATGCAAAAGAGAGGCATCATACCACCCCTCATCTCTGGATAATCTTCATGATTTGTGCATGAGCAAACACTTTTGCACCTCTGAAGTGTAAAGTTTCCTGTGAGCATCTTTAAAACTCCCGCTTGCTTGGCTTCTAGTCGCCCATTCTGTGGAAATATTACTGCTTACAAGTGCAGGATTTTGTGTTCCCATGAGTAGTTAGAAAGTCTATATATTAGTTAAATGTTAGCTAAACTTGAAGTGCTAGCTAACAGAAGCTACACTGTGTATAACAATTCCACACAGCAGAATTGTCATCCTGAAAATTATCACTTAGAGAGGAGAGTTCCTTATCTCAAAATACAAACCTCTTGGTTTCTAATTTTTCCCCATTTTCTTTTTTTTTTTTTTTTCCTTTGAGAGTGGATAGGAATGTAATATTGTTATGTGTGTCTATGGGAGGTGAATGAATTGGAATAAGGATGCTAAATCAGTGTGCTTGGGAAAAGTGAAATATTAAGTATCACTAGAAAATTCGTAAGAAAGAAAAGATAAAACAATTTAATACTAAATTATTGGCATCAAAAGTAAAACAATTGAAATAACATTTTTCCCCAAAAATAAATAAAGGACAATGAATTTAAAAACAAAAAGGAAGTGCCCAAAATCTCAAGAGGTCCCTAAAGAAAGCTTGTGGAATGCAGTCCTTGTGAGTTGTTGGTACATTTGTTTTTTATTAATATTTTTCAGTGATTGCTTTTTCATGTGATTTTTTAAATTTCTACAATCAAACAGTAAGTCAGGTTGGAGTTTCTGAGCACATCTCTCATGTTTAATTGAAATAAAATACATCAAACACGAAGAAACAGTCCATGAGTCTGAAATGACAAGCTTATTTCCCCTTTGTATTGCAAGTTTTTTTCCTGGATTTCAGTTAGGACTTCTCTTTTTGTAAAACCAGCAAGTCTGATTTTTTTTTTAATATTAGTAAAGGCACCTTTAAATAATTCTTTAAACTCTGAGAGTTTCCGTGATAAGTCTTTGTCACTAATTTGAGAATTTCTCTTGGCCAGGTGTAATGTCTTCTTTTTTGGGAAAATCAGTAAGTTTGTCTTTTGTCTTCCTTCGTGTGGTAATTTAGGATTTTATTTTATACAGTCATCATGAAACTGGCCATGGAAGGTAGGTCAAACTTGTTAAAATGTGTGACCTAACTGTAAGTGGAGCAGATCCCCTTTTTTTTATTTAAATGTAAGTATATGGATGTAATGTGTCTTTGAACAATATAGCTTCCCTTGAATATTAATAAAAGAATTTTCTTGACATGAAAAGTCAGATGGTTTAATGGGAAGATGTGATGTACGTGAGGAAGTGTAATTAAACTGTTGAATGTGAGTGTTGTGTCATGCTAACATGAAAGTGTTTTAGGTGGTTGCTTACTTTAGAAAATGCATGGCATAATGAACAAATTAGTTTTTGTGCTACTTGACTTCTTTGTTTTATGCATTTGTAAATGACAGTTTGGCATGTTTGTGAATAGAGCAACTATTACAATGCATTTTGCTTTAACAGGAAGCTTTTGTATTGTATGTGGTAACCTCTTCTGTGGTTTTGCATTTCTCTGGTCCTTGTGGACTTTTCAAGATTTTGTTTCCTAAAGGCCGTTCTGCTCATCTGCCTCCTTCGGACTGATGGAAGAAATATTCATGGGAGTGCAGCCGTCATTACTTCTGCTGCTTGACTAACAAGTTTATCTTCCTCTTTCTTCCTCTCCCTAGGTGTGGATTGCGGGGTTCCACCTTCTGTTTTGAATGCACATCCAGCGTCTGTAAGTGGGACCACATACGGAAGTGAAGTTACTTACAAGTGTGTTCATGGTTACTTTGTCGCAAGTGGCAGTCAGACCGCAGTCTGCAATGCCAAAGGACAGTGGGATGGTACTGATTTGGTGTGCAAAGGTAAATGAAATCTGCCTTCAGATTTATTTAGCGTAGATACTGTTTCAGGCACCGTAATAAATAGCAGTCATCAAATAGAGACATCCTCTTCGGGCATTCAGTTTATACATTCTCTGGCATATGAAGTTCAGGCACAGAACAAAAGCCATATATAAAACAGGGTTTTTTTATCTGTGTTGCTAATGACATTGCAATTAATCGTTAAAAGTTAACATTCTAAGGACAAAATTCCAATGCATGTCAGGCATTGGGATTTCCATGAGATGAGAATTCAGCCTAAACTGCTGCCATTTTTCTAGCTCAATATCTACTCTGTGGTTGAAGCCACTACTCAGAAATGGAACCACTATTAGCAGTTAGCATCCCCTTAAAATTCCCATATTTGGACAGTTGACAGTTGCAAACTATGATTGCTCAAGCATGCCATTGTTATTTGACATGAGTGATAAATCCCTTTTGTTACTATGATTTGGAAGAACATAGCCTAACAAGTTCCTTGATAAGAAGAAACACAAAAGTACATTTAAAAAAAAGTATTTTGCCAACAAAATTTCTGGTGTACTGTTACTCTGAGCTCATATTATTAGTTAATGTGACCTCAGGATAATTACAGTCTTTAGTCAGTTTTTACATTGGAACAACTTCACTTTTCCATTCACTGGATGATTAATATCTTTTCACCTTGATCCACCAGGGTGGAATCTTCTGTTCATTGCAATCAAATATAGTAAGTTTTTTGAATGTGCCGTGTCTATGTTACAACAACTCTCTACTTTTAGAATCTTCTTTAATATTCTTATTCTGGGTCACCAGTCTAAATACAAGGTTTGCTATATTACAGAGAAACATACTTCTGCATTTCTGCTTTTCCATCTGATTACAGGATGGCCGGGGGCAGATAGCTGGAGTTAAGCAGCAGTAATTTTTGTAGCTCACCGCATACTGTCCTTCTATAAGTTAAGCATATTCTTTGCCTGTGCATTAGTTATTCTAAAGCTTGTTCTGATGATTTATAATAGATACATACATTCATACACATTGGGATATGGAAAGGAAGGTAGTCATGATGGTGGATGTATTGCCCATTGCAATACAGATGTTTCAATTTTCCTTTAAAGGTTGTACAGATCATGATTCTATACACTTTGTTTTTTACTTCGTTTTCCTTTTTTGAGTAGAATTTCAGAATCGCTTAAGATTATTTATTAAACAGTTTTAAAAGCCCTTGTTCTCCGCATATAAGCCTTAGCGAAGGTGAGATTTTAATTCTTACATTGTTTACTTATAAATTAAGTGATGCAGAATCTTTTATTGGGGTGTAATGTTCATTGTGGATTTGAAAGGGAATTTTAACCCTAAGTAATAATCTTCCACTGATTTGATGTTCACTCTATTCTTTTTTGTTCCCTAATTTTATTATGAAGTCCCTGAAAACAACTGAGTAAATGAATTAATTTATAAATGCATTACCCCAGAATTCTAATTATCTCTAAAGTGGTCTGAATAATCCATCAAATTTTCTCCCAGAAGTGCTCTTCCAGCTTGTCTGTAGCAGCTTCTCCTTTTTTCAAAGCTTGAATTAAATCCACGGGCAAAGGAACATTACTTTTTTGATGGTGTTTTTCCATGTCCCTCCTTGGACCATGTGTCGTTTTTCAGATCTATTGTTACTAATGATAGGTAAAATAAAGGAATAAATAGCATGTGGGGGATAAGAGAGTGTTGTGGGAAGATAGATCCACTTGTAAAAATTGGCTTAGATATCCTTGTTCTCCATTTCTAAACACAACGCTATTATTTTATGGTTCATCTTGAAGGATAAATGCCCCACCCTGCCAGAAAGTCTCCAGTCACAAAATTCTGGGTTCTAAATGGCTGGCCTGACTTCTAGAAATCCCTAGGAAGTGGAAAAAAGTGAAGTGTTATTTGCTGGGACAGTGAATTGCTGGGACAATTCATCTCTCTTCCTTAAACACTTTGATATGCCTTGCCTGCTTTCATTTTCACGTTTTGTTATCGTGTTTTTTCTGTTTCAGAAATAGACTGTGGCAAACCTTTGTTGATTCCACACACAGAAATGATCTGGCACAACTCTACCACTCTGTGGAGCAGAGTGTACTACCAGTGTAAAGAAGGATATTATTTTAATGGAGACAGGAATTTTTCAGAATGCACAATAAATCAGTCATGGGAGAATATTACATACATATGCAAAGGTAAATATTACTGTAGGAAGTTGCTGTGCGGTATGCTATTTAAATAGTTTCTCATTCCTGTTCTGAAGGTAGGAACAGGAGGAAGAATGAAGGCAAGAAATCCTTTTCTAATTTACAGTGTAGGGAACATGGTGGTACTTTTGGAGGGAAAGAGAATGTTAACCGTGCAACAGTTTCTAGTGGATGCCATGGATCTTTCTGTAGCTGACTTGTTTTTTATTTCAAACAGAAAGGGACTAATGCAACTGGAGTTTCATTGTTGCACT